>NW_007379151.1:8188-65957 GCF_000475195.1 Diaphorina citri | reverse complement strand
AGTACAAAATTTCCAGAAAATCCACTGAACACAAAAGAATCGCAAGGTGGAAGGTGGTTAAAGTCAAATTTTCAGTGATCCGAATTTCCTTGGGCTTTAGTTCGTTTTTCCTGAATTTTGGCTGCCAAGCATTTTAGCTGTGTTCCGAGATAGCTGGTGTTATCCCTGAATGTCTCGTCCACCCCATGAAAGGTAATATTTTCACTGTGCAAGATCAGAAAAATTGGGTGGGTGGGTTTTTTGGTCACTCAGTAAACAGTAAACCCTACTGTCAATACCCCTCCTGTTTTTTCTGTACCTTTTATTTGATTATTTTATTCATTAATGATCCTATTCATTTGCCTTATCACGAGCCCTAATAAGTGCTAATTTGCGATTGTGGGTGATTCATTGTGAACATGATCAGGAACTAGAGGTTAGAGGTACACTTCCCCTTTCTCGGAAACCTTGTGATACTTGAGTGTTGGTTTCGGCATTATTCATTATTTTTTGATTTCTGAGAGTGGTGCAATTGGTGCAATCGACTAGTGTAATCGGTGATACTAATTTCCAAGTTTAGTCAATCTTCTTTCACACATCCACTGTGAAACTTCTTGACTTTGAGACAACTTCCTCGGTCATCTTGGTGAGGTAAGTAGTCTTCAGTGCGGTGATGTCGAATTGTCCAGAGCCTAAAGAACTATTGTGAAATGTTACGCCTTCAGTGGAATGTTTTCCTTTTCAAATACCCACTAGATTCCACGCCGACTATATCAGTGAAGGTAAAAAATTCCATATTATAAGGGACTTTCAAATACTTGCATCTTGCATCAAGCTATTTTTAAGCCATGGTCTTCTGTAAAATTTCCTTGCATTCTTTGTTTCTAGCCCATATTTTTACCGACAAAAATGAGGTCTTTGGAGAAAGATATGTTAATTCAATAGAACATACTGACTGATCTGTTCTCTGACACGAAATCAATAAAATTCCAAACGATGGATAAAACCTGAGTGGCATACTGACTGATCTGTTCTCTGACACGAAATCAATAAAATTCCAAACGATGGATAAAACCTGAGTGGCATGGAATGAGGAAACCAATTGGTTGAAGACAAGAGCGATAAAAACTGATCACAAAGAGAGCATTGAAAATGATCCCCGATTCCAAAGAGAAAGTCGCCTGTGGTATCCCCGGATTAGATCCGAGTGAGTCATGCTTGGAATTTACCATCACTCTCATGAAAATCTTGGCTCTGAATGGAATGACCCAACCGAAGTGAGTAGGAGAACCAGAAATAAGATTCTGCTAAATATGAGCTCCGGGTATAACCTTGCCAAAGCTACTATGAGGCAGCTTCAGTAGAATATTTAGATTTGGCATGTTCAATCACAGACATATCGATAGAGTTAGTCCCCAACGGGTTTTCCGTTAAGCATTTGCAGCTTCGGTAGAATATTTAGATTTGGCATGTTCAATCACAGATATATCGATAGAGTTAGTCCCCAACGGGTTTTCCGTTAAGCATTGTCCTGTTGGACATGGGAACAGCTGCTTAAATAACTTGAGTGATTTTGGCACATTTTTGTGCATATTTGGTGCAATAATTGCTCCCTTAGTTGGCTCTGATAATTGGTACGTAGCAGACAGATAAAAAGAGAGTATGGACAAGGTCTAAAAGCTGTTAAAGGATTGCTCCCTTAGTTGGCTCTGATAATTGGTACGTAGCAGACAGATAAAAAGAGAGTATGGACAAGGTCTAAAAGCTGTTAAAGGATGTAGCTCCCTTAGTTGGCTCTGATAATTGGTACGTAGCAGACAGATAAAAAGAGAGTATGGACAAGGTCTAAAAGCTGTTAAAGGATGTACTCAATTGATGCTCATGTTGCTCGCACATGAAGTTATCATAATCAGTCATCAGGGGGCGCTTGTCATAAAATTCGGAACTCTCGGTTAAGAGCTGGAGTATTCCTGAGCTTAACTTTATAATTATGTAGCCTGGATACCTTTCTTTCTTCTTAGGGAGACAAGTCCGTATTCTTTGCCGAGTAGGTGTACGCTTTAAGTTAGATACATTCGTGTTCAATGATGTTTGTATGTATAATATTCAAGGCATATTCCATTCTGTTACCTTTTGTTATTTGACAGTTCCATAGTAGTTTTTGCATTAGTAAATCTGTTCATGCGAGTTCTATTGTCTCTGGACCCTCAAACACAGAAAAGCAATTAAATTCGAATTTTATGTTTCAAATTAGATACGAGTGAAATATTTGTGCTCCTATAGTTCTCGAAACGATATAGACTACTGTGTTGTGTTTTTATGACACCATATTTATGGGACCTGGATAAATTATGATTGTGGGTACCACAGTTTGGTTCTTATGGCAATATATGACTTACTGGGTGGGCAGGTCACACGGTGTGACTTGGTCCAACTTTGAGCTCTGTAGGTCTCTTTGACGCATCAGTTTTGAAGATCACTAAAAGTACGACCTTCTAACACCATCGAAGGCTGTTTTGACAGTATTACCCATGTCTGGGACCATCCCAAATACAAAACCAGACACATGATAATCCCATTATGACAAAAATATACAGTATGATTATTAGACATGCTTCTCATCACACAGGAAGGGTGGTAACAAGGTTGTTGTTTTTTCGATCAAGATGCTAGACAAGAATGTCAGCCCAAGTCATAATGTTTAATAGTTTGTTTGTTTTTGGTCTCAAATGTGAACAATTTCAGTTTGCAAGTGAGTTTAGTCTAGGACTGTACGTTTGTCATAATGTTTAATAGTTTGTTTGTTTTTGGTCTCAAATGTGAATAATTTCAGTTTGCAAGTGAGTTTAGTCTAGGACTGTACGTTCTAAAACAGGTCACAATGTTTATTTGTCCTATCAGATCAACATCACTTTGAAATTAGTTTTCACTCTCATTTGCCTTATCACGAGCCCTTTGCGATTGTGGGTGATTCATTGTGAACATGATCAGGAACTAGAGGTTAGAGGTACACTTCCCCTTTCTCGGAAACCTTATGATACTTGAGTGTTGGTTTCGGCATTATTCATTATTTGATTTCTGAGAGTGGTGCAATTGATGATGTCAGCCCGAGTCATAATGTTTAATAGTTTGTTTGTTTTTGGTCTCAAATGTGAATAATTTCAGTTTGCAAGTGAGCTTAGTCTAGGACTGTACGTTTACTTATCCACTACATACGCTCGTAGGAGTCTTAACTACTTATTTATAAATATAGGTAGTCATAAGTATACCTCTAATGACTGCCATTATGTTGTACGTTATACTACTTGGTTACATGCTTGCAAGGTCAATCGACCTGGACTAAAAGCGACTTGTACAACTACTTGATTCTATATGAGAATAAGTATCTACCTTGGCTATCCACCTCTAATGACTGCCATTATGTTGTACGTTATACTACTTGGTTACATGCTTGCAAGGTCAATCGACCTGGACTAAAAGCGACTTGTATAACTACTTGATTCTATATGAGAATAAGTATCTACCTTGGCTATCTTGTTGTACGTTATACTACTTGGTTACATGCTTGCAAGGTCAATCGACCTGGACTAAAAGCGACTTGTACAACTACTTGATTCTATATGGGAATAAGTATCTACCTTGGCTATCCCAAACACTCCTATGTAGATAGTATTTTAAGTTTTTATCTGTTCTAAGTATGTACGAGTACTAATGTCATAGCAATTAGTGACTTTTTACCCTATCGAGCAGTTATTGACCCACATTTTCTTAGGTTTCTTTTTCCCTACTCAATAGGACGTTGTACCGTCCTACCATAGTTTTTTTCTGGGAAATGTAGGTATGCTTTCTACCGTACATTGATTGATTCTAAGGAAACGCATTGATTAGACTTTTTACCCTATCGAGCAGTTATTGACCCACATTTTCTTAGGTTTCTTTTTCCCTACTCAATAGGACGTTGTACCGTCCTACCATGGTTTTTTTTTTCTGGGAAATGTAGGTATGCTTTCTACCGTACATTGATTGATTCTAAGGAAACGCATTGATTATTTTAATTGACTAACACAACGGACGTGCTTTTTTCTGTCTTCTCTATCTGGGTTCTGGGCTGTTGTCTATCTCTATTTGGTTGTATCTTTAACAAAAGATTTTGTTCTCAGGCACTCATTTTAACATCTGCCCAAAACCCCTAAGTACAGGACCTACATATATTTTTGTAGACAGGTGGTTGTGATTGTTTAGAATTGGAGTCTATCCGGCACTCATTTTAACATCTGCCCAAAACCCCTAAGTACAGGACCTACATATATTTTTGTAGACAGGTGGTTGTGATTGTTTAGAATTGTCTATCGTTTAACATCTGCCCAAAACCCCTAAGTACAGGACCTACATATATTTTTGTAGACAGGTGGTTGTGATTGTTTAGAATTGGAGTCTATCGATCAATGCTTTCCAAAAATTATTTTACTAATGACGAATTACCTATAATATGACGAATCTTATATTATAAGAACGAGATCCATTCACTCATTCACATTTCACAGTTCACATTTCACACACTGATCGCTCTATCTCTAGAACCACAACACCTAGAAAGCTGAAATTTGGTAGGAATATTCTTTTTATGGTCTAGGTGTGCAATAAGAAAGGATTTTGCGAAAATCTACACCGATCCTGAGATATGATCAATTTTTGATCGCTGAAATCTCCATAAGAAATACACAGAGTGCAGAGACTGCGGGATAGAAAACTTTTCCTCGCTCGCCTAATATTTGAGTTTCGTTTATGTTTTTAGTTTGATAACTACAAGTTCGGCCATGCCTTTTCCACAAGTTTGGCCATGCCTCGGGATGAACTAGCGGGATTCCGGAGCGAAGCGACGGAATTCAGCTAGTTACTTATAAAGCCTTGACTGGCCTATAACAGAGTGAAGAGTCCTGGTATTTCAAAGCATTGCAATTCATCCAGTGATTCAAACACCGATACATCTCTTCACAGACCTGAAACTTTTCAGTTCAATGTCGATTCATATCAAAGTGTATCATCGCACTACATAATCCAGTGACTAGCAGGTAAGCCAGCGCAGTCCATTGGAACGGATTAATTTCAGCAGCTCGGCTATAACACGTTCCTGCCAGAGCGAACAGCAATACATTCTTTCATGTTCAATACAGCAGTGCAGCTCGGCTATAACACGTTCCTGCCAGAGCGAACAGCAATACATTCTTTCATGTTCAATACATCAGATCCCATATAAGTAGAAGAATGAAATTTCAATAATAATACACCTTAATAAATCTCGAAAAGATTCACTCTAATAGACCAATGTACATGTAGTTCAAAGATGGAGATTCATTGATAGAGAGATCGATCTTGCAGCTCGGCTATAACACGTTCCTGCCAGAGCGAACAGCAATACATTCTTTCATGTTCAATACATCAGATCCCATATAAGTAGAAGAAGAATGAAGTTTCATTGATAATACACCTCAATAAATCTCGAAAAGATTCACTCTAAGTAATAGACCAATGTACATGTAGTTTCAAAGATGGAGATTCATTGATAGAGAGATCGATCTCAATAGATCATAGACTCTAATAGACATGTAGCCATAGTGTCTATCATGTACCTGCCAGTGGGGTCAGTCCACTCCATACCGTGACAATCCAGTTGACCGTTATAGATAGACATGAAGAATTTCCACACCAATCTACTTCGGATGAACACAGACAAGGTAATATCTGGTCTTACCTTGTTAGAACACGATATGACTATCTGTCGGAGATAGATGTCTTACCTTCGTAAACTGCTAGATAGTCCAGCTAGATCAAGACAAACATTTAATCACAGCAATGATTCCAAGCCTAATGGTGGACTACACTCTACGGTAGTTTAACGAAATTATACAACTAGTGTAACGCGGGGCACGGTTGGTCTAGTGGTAACGCGCTTGCTTGCCATGCAGAAGGTCCCGGGTTCGAATACCACCATCGACAAAAATTTGTACTCGTTTTTCAAATGCAAATATTTCAACGGGTTAAAGTTTGTACTCGTTTTTCGATTGCAAATATTTCAACGGGTTACTTTCTGGTGTTCTCGTGTTGAGCCAGCACCTAAATGGGAAGTATTGTGTCTCTTCTCGCCCATCTGATGAGAGGCATACTACGGGATGGGCATGCTACGACACAGACCACATGCATCTAATGTAGCAGTTGTTTCATTGCTACGAAATAAAAACGGCGGTGAAACACTCATCTTTTTAAAATTCAAACTATAGTGTATAAAATCGAAATGAAGCTGTACATGGCTTATTATCGATAGATCGATACCCACCATCTATAGCTATATTATAGCCATTATAGTCATTCTGCCTATATTCTCGTATGATTTAGGATCTATCTACAAGACACTCCACCTGGACACCCTGTATGTCTGCACAGGCACACCCTGTAATATTATCAGCCCAAGCAAGGATATGAGGAAGAGACGTATCTTAATTTTCACGGCCAATAAGTTGCAAGCTATTTGAGATGAATTATTATGTTCTTATCTCTATCTACAACTCTGTGTCTAGTTGTAGCTATTATTTATAGGTATACGGCGCTGTGTAGCATTTCAAAGTCACAGGTAATATTTAGCACGAACTCAGTTGTCTATAAATATAATAGCACAAAGTCATATTTAGCCGAAACTCCATTCAGAGGTATCTATTGACTTCTACAATGTACATTATGTAGATACATATCTATTGTATTGTGTGTTCCTGATGTTCAATTGGTAACACTTGATTCAAAAGGAAGGTTACGAAGACCTTAAGGGCAGGTAGTAGGCACCTACCTCATAGATTTTGCAAGACTTTTTGTGCTGTTGTAAATCGTGTTATTTTTGCCTCTATGCTTTTTTCCTAGAAACTTGACGCCGCTTTTGAGACCATACATGTAGCCATAGTGTCTATCATGTACCTGCCAGTGGGGTCAGTCCACTCCATACCGTGACAATCCAGTTGACCGTTATAGATAGACGAAGAATTTCCACACCAATCTGCTTCGGATGAACACAGACAAGGTAAGGTCTATAAATATAATAGCACAAAGTCATATTTAGCCGAAACTCCATTCAGAGGTATCTATTGACTTCTACAATGTACATTATGTAGACTCATCACACAGGAAGGGTGGTAACAAGGTTGTTGTTTTTTCGATCAAGATGCTAGACAAGAATTATGTAGATACATATCTATTGTATTGTGTGTTCCTGATGTTCAATTGGTAACACTTGATTCAAAAGGAAGGTTACGAAGACCTTAAGGGCAGGTAGTAGGCACCTACCTCATAGATTTTGCAAGACTTTTTGTGCTGTTGTAAATCGTGTTATTTTCGCCTCTATGCTTTTTTCCTAGAAACTTGACGCCGCTTTTGAGACCACGATAATAGTTCAACCATCTACGTATATGTCCTCATTTGTAGAATTGATGGAAAGTAGAATTTAACACCTATTTGAAATCATTACACACTGACCCATATTGCAGTACCTTTCCATTTGATAACCCTCGTAATTTGGCTAAGGTGAGATTGTGGAAATGAGTGCCAAAAAAATTAACGTTCAGACTCTAAATTGAATGAACATGAACATCACACAAATGATCGCAACGGAGATATTGTTCCATTTTACATTGAGAGAAATTAGCATCATGCATTGACGTAGTGTTTTTTTATCGCAGCATTATCAGATTAACAACTCGGACAAACTGATTTTAAATATGAAAAAAGACTTACACCTTCTACAGCTAATCCAAAAAAAAGCGCCTTATAGGTATTTGTGACCAATGGAAAAACATGAGTGCTTTAGGTGTATGTTTTTAAAAAAGCACCCTGTCCTTAGGGCATGCAACATTTTAGTTTGTGTGCAAGTGACTTATCTTGGGCGTGTGTTTATCATTTTCCATGGAGGGTTTGTCTCCTTGAAAGTTCCAAATAACCGGTTGGTCGACTGTGCCATAAAGAATCGAACGCAGAGAAATATAAATTATTCATGTACCGTCGCTGATTTTGAGGATTTTTTATAAACAAAAAACTTGGTAATTTCCACAGATCCTACGACGGGAAAATCGAATTTGTCCTTGATAATCCAACAATGAATTTTCCTCCAGCATATGTGGCCAGAACAACATGCCCAGTTCCTCTTCTCAAGTGATCAATAACAAAATCAAGTCATCAATAAATCTCGAGATCAAGATCTAGTAATAATCAGAATGATGATTTGAAGACGATCTTTGACTCTCCAAGAACCCAATGGAACTCCCCCATAACTTTGAACTTCTCCCACTTGAACTCGACTTCTTAGATTCTTATAGTTTCCTCTAATACTGTTCTTTCTTGTCTTAATGATCCAAGTTTTTACTTGAGTCCAAGGTCGTCTATTTGATCTCGATTGGATGCTGGTGCTGGGTCTACATATTTCTCCATTTTGGTTTAGGGACCTATATGTAAGTTTGATTTTCCGAATATATTTATGTTTTCGTATACTTAGACAAGACTATAAAAGTTGATGGAACCTTGAAATAGTGTGTTTACCTAGCTAATAATATGTTTTATTTTTTGATTTCAGATCTCATTCCAGTATGCTTGATTACTACAAAGTCTTGGGAGTGGATAAACAGTCCAGCACAGGCGATATAAAGAAAGCGTAAGTATTATGCCATCATTATGCCAGAAGTAGAGCAACAGCAACACGTGTAATCTAATATTGTGAACTTGAACTTTGAAAAAGAAATTTGAAAATGTAAATTTTGACGTGAAAACATTATCTACATAAAATCTTGCTAAATTAAGAGTAATAATAATCACGTGAGAATAACAAAATGAAAATACAAACTTAGCAGCGAAATCACACACAAGCACACAAACAATTTTTGTAGAGATTTTTTACACATTCATTGTTTACAACAAACTTTGGGTTTTATTACAAGTTCAATTTCCTCTCTTTATAGACTTCAGGATGTCATTTTCTGCGCTATAATGTGTTTGTTCTGTTGGTACCCCTCTATGTTACTTCCTGTGATCCTGCTATACCTTGTGTATTCGTTATATGTTATTATTCAGACGGATGAGGATAGCTGGAGAGACTTTCTCAGGATTTTAAAATTCCCCACACGTGCTGAATGTGAGGGAAGCAGGTTCATTTTGCTGATCTCTTGATAAAAACAAGATATTGTATGACTCAAAATCTACTGCATTTGAATCGTGTGACTTTAACTTTAACATACATCGAGAATTTTTCAATGAACTCAATGTCCGACAAAAGTTGTTAGAACACGATATGACTATCTGTCGGAGATAGATGTCTTACCTTCGTAAACTGCTA
Source organism: Diaphorina citri (assembly GCF_000475195.1). Taxonomy (NCBI): domain Eukaryota; kingdom Metazoa; phylum Arthropoda; class Insecta; order Hemiptera; family Psyllidae; genus Diaphorina; species Diaphorina citri. The sequence continues at coordinate 56,614 of NW_007379151.1, read as the reverse complement.
GATAGTCCAGCTAGATCAAGACAAACATCTAATCACAGCAATGATTCCAAGCCTCATGGTGGACTAGGACTACACTCTACATTCTCGTATGATTTAGGATCTATCTACAAGACACTCCACCTGGACACCCTGTATGTCTGCACAGGCACACCCTGTAATATTATCAGCCGAAGCAAGGATATGAGGAAGAGACGTATCTTAATTTTCACGGCCAATAAGTTGCAAGCTATTTGAGATGAATTATTGTGTTCTTATCTCTATCTACAACTCAATGTCCGACAAAAGGACGGCGAAGTAAAACGCGTTAGGGGTCAAAGCTTTTTGTTAAACAAACTGGGAGACTAGCCCGAATTTTGCTTAAGGGATCTCAAAATTAATTGAAAGAAAATATGTACATTTATTACATAGTAACATTTTCTTCATATTATTTTGTAATCTTCTCTCTTTTGTGTCATATACCCTGTCATGCTGATAATGTTCTACACACCCTTATATTCTACTCTCCTATATCTTTGATTCTATTTCTATTGATCTTACATCATCCATATGAAATCATGCTCTTCATTTTTTCACCAATTACTTTGTTGTATCTCGGGTCACTTGAATCATTCATTCCGACACGCTATCAATAAGTTTGGTACATTAACGTTCAGACTCTAAATTGAATGAACATGAACATCACACAAATGATCGCAACGGAGATATTGTTCCATTTTACATTGAGAGAAAACTTTATTAGCATCATGCATTGACGTAGTGTTTTTTTATCGCAGCATTATCAGGTTAACAACTCGGACAAACTGATTTTAAATATGAAAAAAGACTTATACCTTCTACAGCTAATCCAAAAAAGCGCCCTATAGGTATTTGTGACCAATGGAAAAACATGAGTGCTTTAGGTGTATGTTTTTAAAAAAGCACCCTGTCCTTAGGGCATGCAACATTTTAGTTTGTGTACAAGTGACTTATCTTGGGCGTGTGTTTATCATTTTCCATGGAGGGTTTGTCTCCAAATAACCGGTTGGTCGACTGTGCCATAAAGAATCGAACGCAGAGAAATATAAATTATTCATGTACTGTCGCTGATTTTGAGGATTTTTTATAAACAAAAATCTTGGTAATTTCCACAGATCCTACGACGGGAAAATCGAATTTGTCCTTGATAATCCAACAATGAATTTTCCTCCAGCATATGTGGCCAGAACAACATGCCCAGTTCCTCTTCTCAAGTGATCAATAACAAAATCAAGTCATCAATAAATCTCGAGATCAAGATCTAGTAATAATCAGAATGATGATTTGAAGACGATCTTTGACTCTCCAAGAACCCAATGGAACTCCCCCATAACTTTGAACTTCTCCCACTTGAACTCGACTTCTTAGATTCTTATAGTTTCCTCTAATACTGTTCTTTCTTGTCTTAATGATCCAAGTTTTTACTTGAGTCCAAGGTCGTCTATTTGATCTCGATTGGATGCTAGTGCTGGGTCTACATATTTCTCCGAGTTTCCTCTAATACTGTTCTTTCTTGTCTTAATGATCCAAGTTTTTACTTGAGTCCAAGGTCGTCTATTTGATCTCGATTGGATGCTGGTGCTGGGTCTACATATTTCTCCATTTTGGTTTAGGGACCTATATGTAAGTTTGATTTTCCGAATATATTTATGTTTTCGTATACTTAGACAAGACTATAAAAGTTGATGGAACCTTGAAATAGTGTGTTTACCTAGCTAATAATATGTTTTATTTTTTGATTTCAGATCTCATTCCAGTATGCTTGATTACTACAAAGTCTTGGGAGTGGATAAACAGTCCAGCACAGGCGATATAAAGAAAGCGTAAGTATTATGCCATCATTATGCCAGAAGTAGAGCAACAGCAACACGTGTAATCTAATATTGTGAACTTGAACTTTGAAAAAGAAATTTGAAAATGTAAATTTTGACGTGAAAACATTATCTACATAAAATCTTGCTAAATTAAGAGTAATAATAATCACGTGAGAATAACAAAATGAAAATACAAACTTAGCAGCGAAATCACACACAAGCACACAAACAATTTTTGTAGAGATTTTTTACACATTCATTGTTTACAACAAACTTTGGGTTTTATTACAAGTTCAATTTCCTCTCTTTATAGACTTCAGGATGTCATTTTCTGCGCTATAATGTGTTTGTTCTGTTGGTACCCCTCTATGTTACTTCCTGTGATCCTGCTATACCTTGTGTATTCGTTGAGGAGGGCTCTAATACATACAAATTTAGTTTGATTTTTTAGAAATCTCTGTTTACGTTTACTAATTTATGGTCATTTTCTGCGCTATAATGTGTTTGTTCTGTTGGTACCCCTCTATGTTACTTCCTGTGATCCTGCTATACCTTGTGTATTCGTTATAAATATGTTATTATTCAGACGGATGAGGATAGCTGGAGAGACTTTCTCAGGATTTTAAAATTCCCCACACGTGCTGAATGTGAGGGAAGCAGGTTAATTTTGCTGATCTCTTGATAAAAACAAGATATTGTATGACTCAAAATCTACTGCAATTGAATCATGTGACTTTAACATACATCGAGAATTTTTCAATGAACTCAATGTCCGACAAAAAGACGGCGAAGTAAAACGCGTTAGGGGTCAAAGCTTTTTGTTAAACAAACTGGGAGACTAGCCCGAATTTTGCTTAAGGGATCTCAAAATTAATTGAAAGAAAATATGTACATTTATTACATATTAACATTTTCTTCATATTATTTTGTAATCTTCTCTCTTTTGTGTCATATACCCTGTCATGCTGATAGTGTTCTACACACCCTTATATTCTACTCTCCTATCTCTTTGATTCTATTTCTATTGATCTTACATCATCCATATGAAATCATGCTCTTCATTTCACCAATTACTTTGTTGTATCTCGGGTCACTTGAATCATTCCGACACGCTATCAATAAGTTTGGTATCAACCCAAACAGTGACGTGTCATTTCGTCCTACAAGTTGTTGTCTGAACATGTTTGTACCTACGGTCTTGGTTTTCCTAATTTATTACGTGGTTTTTACTCAGTTTGCTGGCAAGTTGAGTAACCTCGTCCTCTGCCCAGTCTAGTTGTCTGATCTGCATTTTGAACTTGTCCTTCGGCATTGATGCTTTCAAAGAAATGGGTCAAACGGGGATTTTCTTGGTTGCCTTATTGCAAGTTGAGTAACCTCGTCCTCTGCCCAGTCTAGTTGTCTGATCTGCATTTTGAACTTGTCCTTCGGCATTGATGCTTTCAAAGAAATAGGTCAAACGGGGATTTTCTTGGTTGCCTTATTATTGATTTCTTTGTTTTTTAAGTATTGTTGATCAACTATGTTCTCTTTTATCTTTTCAGATATAGAAAATTAGCACTGAAATGGCATCCAGACAAAAATCCAGACAACCAGTCAGAAGCAAACAAAAAATTCAAGGAGATCTCAGAGGCCTACGAAGTACTTTCAGATGGTGAGTATATCTCGATCAAAAGGACATGAACTGACAAAGGTGACTGAGAAATTCTAGTAAAAATAATAGCAATCCCGTCTTACAATGTATTGTATGTAATTTGTAAGGGCTAGAATAGTCCGATAGAGTATTTTTGAATGGTAGCGACTGTCATTTTGCCCTTTGATCGTACATATTGCAACAAAGTGTCTATTCGTAATTTTACTAGAATTTCTGTTCTAATTTTCTATGTAAAACTAAACTATGCAATACCCATGACACGTGAAAACTTGAGGAGGGCTATATCTCGATCAAAAGGACATGAACTGACAAAGGTGACTGAGAAATTCTAGTAAAAATAATAGCAATCCCGTCTTACAATGTATTGTAATTTGTAAGGGCTAGAATAATCCGATAGAGTATTTTTGAATGGTAGCGACTGTCATTTTGCCCTTTGATCGTACATATTGCAACAAAGTGTCTATTCGTAATTTTACTAGAATTTCAGTTCTAATTTTCTATGTAAAACTAAACTATGCAATACCCATGACACGTGAAAATTGAGGAGGGCTCTAATACATACAAATTTAGTTTGATTTTTTAGAAATCTCTGTTTACGTTTACTAATTTATAGTCCTCAGTTCTTTGTTCTTTGCTACTCTAGCTGGCTATTAAGGTTCTTGACATTTTAGCGGACAACTATTTGGAGAGTTTCACCAAAAGGCCAACTACTCGTACCTTTAGTTATTTTGTACTTGTAGGTTATAGCCAGCCGAAATGTGCTGTAAAATATACACGCTAGCCCATCAAGGAACAGTGGACCTTAGGCATTGATATAATTAGATAGTGATAGTAAATAACAATAATAATGCACTGGTTTATTATTAACCTTTGTCAATAATAGAATAGCCATTAATAGAATCCGTATCGTCTTATTTGAAGCCCTTGGCAATTTTTACTGTCGGATGATCATGAGGGGGAAAAAAACATTTACTAATATGTGCTAAATTTCAACTCTTGAGCGATTTTTTCCCAGATTCCGAAACATACCACAAGCATTACTTACATATTTTGAAATCTGGAGCATTTGTTAAGTTTCCATGTACTCAACTTCAAGTAGGTAACGGTAACGATGTTATCAGTAGGTACTCTTTGACCATTGTATCAGCCTCCTAATTTTATTAAACACATTTTCTTCTCTTTTCCTCTAGGTATAATAAACATGATCTTCTCGATAAATGAGCTTTCTTTTCTAACAGTTTTCTTATGATGTTGCAATTTATAGCTGATTTTCTGTGGCCTGGCCAGTGTTCTTTCTAGAAAGCAAACGCAAAATCTTCGACAATCAAAAAGAAAAGCACCACTTTGCGAGTCATAATCATAACTATAGTAACAATCACCATTACCACCACCATAGTTTCACTCCATCGTACGGGAGCAAGTACGACAGGGCGTCCTCAGACAAGTACGATAAATACGACAAGTATGATCGCACGCGAGTACCCAGATTCGTATTCCGAAATATCTTTTCGGACACCCCATTCTTTCGATTTTTCGGTACGCTGAGTTTATCTGCTTCTTTCTTCGGCGTTGTTTTCCGTGTGTCGTGTTTTATGTGTGTTTTTGAATCGTTTTTAGATCATTTAAAATAAAATGTTAAGTAAATCGGTCGACAGTTGCCTAGCTGTAAATATAGAGAACTACCTACTCGTACTTCCAACAGGATTTAAAGCCACATCTTTTGTGTTTGTTTTCTATAGATTTTTTAGCTTTGACTTCAACTTTGTCTGATTTTGGACCCAAGTACTTAAAGGCCATGTGTGCCTCTTGTGTGAACCATAAAATATAACCCTGGAAATTTTTCAATAGGCTTGTTTAACTCTGTACTAATACTAACACTAGTTTTATCTGTCAAGACTAATCCTACCTCTGGTATTTTTCAAAGAATTTGAATTAAAAGCAAACCCATCACATAATTTGAACATTTTCAACCATCTACTTCAAAATGAACTTTTTTTTTGTAGTTGTTTAATTAACCCGGAAGGATTTTATCAACTTTTTTTTCTAACTAATACACATTCTATCAAGGATTAGTTCATCTTTTTTAAAACACAATAATCTCTCACAAGTTTTGACCATTCGGGTCACCACAGGAAAATCCTGTGTAAAATTATTAAAATGATGGAGTTGTAAGTACTCTCGTCTAACGAAAATCTCTCTTGCTTACGAGTGAACGCCGCAATCTCCTAATTATCAGAGCATATAATGTGGACCTCCGTTTATCTCACAGGGATTCAGAGAACATTAACGTAAATATAAGAAGGCACCACGTGGTCTACTACTGCTCTCATCTCTTACATAGAATCTAAAAATACGCGAGACATTTTACCATAACGTATAGTGATTTTACTTTCTATTACCTCTGTTTTTTCCTGTAATGAGGAAATATTGGATAGCTAAGCAAAATTTCGATCGCTCGATTTTTTTAGCCAAGTTTGGCAATATTGAATATACCGACTAGGAAAGCTTAGAAAGAGAAGACTACGGACTCGATATTCTGAAAGTTCCAAAGTAGAAAAAAAAAAATAACCTTATAAAGGCTGAAAGGCTCATTCACATTAGGCTGACATGACGCGGCGAAATGTAAAATATCCTGTACTATACATCGAACGATTCAAAGGCTTACGTCGGGACATCCATTTTTTCTTGTTTGAAGGAAACGCCGTATAAGGCTCGAAACTGGTTGAAAATATTTTAAAGATATCTGCCAAAATATGATTGTATGAGTTTGAATAAACACTGGCGTTCCGAGTGTCTTGTGACTGGGAAAGAAAAATTATTTCAATCCATGTAGTCTTTTTAAATAAAAATTTCAATTTTCACGCCAGAAAATCACGAGATTTTCTCGGTACAAGACAAATAAGACTCATTTGGTTGCATAATTACTGTAACTCTTTTCAAATTTGCTCGCTGGGAGTGCTCATTAATTAATGACACATAAATAACCTGAGTGCAGGGGGGACAAATCCGTGTGTTTAAATTTAGTTTCAGCAGATGTGAGATTTGGTTGATAAGTTTGCTCCCCCCTCCCCCAAAGATTGACCTATGCAACACATTTTGTTTATTTGCGGAAACAAGTTTTCATTGCCATTTTGACTTGGTGACACGTCTGCTTTATGCACACGCTTTGCACCATCCTACCAAGTTCATCCGATTTACAAACGATGTCCCTTGAATGAAATTCTCTGTAAATAGTTCTGTTTAAGCTCAAAGTCACGAGTTACTTCTCGTGCTAACCACGGAGTTTTCCCTCCCCAGAATGAGAGCTTATTCATGAAAATTTTAAATACCTATGCATATATTTATTTGTTTCCCAAACAATCTGTGTTCTCACACAATGATTATAATCAAACCTCTCATTTTTTTTTTTCCAAGTACCTAGGTAGGTACTTTTTTTTTAAAAAAAAAAACAAATGTTGACTATTTTTTACCGTTAGCTATTTTGTGTTCGTGTTTTTGCAGAAAAGAAAAGACGCATTTATGACGACCGTGGCAAGGGAGGCTACGAAGACAGCAGACAGCGGGGTAGATACAGATCCCAGGCTAAGTATGACGACGACCATGATGACGACTTTGGCGGATTCCACAGGGGCTTCAGGTTCCGAGACCCGGAGGATGTGTTCAGGGAGTTCTTCGGAAGCGCGTCCCCGTTCAATGACATTTTCGGAAGTGAGTTTGTTGTACAAAATACAATAAAAAAAAATCCTAGGAATAACAAGTAACCAATTGGGCATTTGGAATAGAATGGAAAAAAAATCCTAGGAACACCAAATAACCAATTGAGCATTTGGAATAGAATAGAATATACCTTGTTTATCTTGCTGGGATAGGACTGAAAAGTCCCTTTACCCACGCAGTCTAACCAAGGTCTCATATATATTGACATATTATGGGGAACAGGTTTTAGGTTCGAATCCCATACTAGGCATGAAAATGTACACTCATGTTCATACAAGTGTAGGTATCTTCATTTACGAGTATATGAAAGGCCCCAAACTCCGGCGAACAATATGCGCAAAACTGTAAGAACAGAGGTCTTATCGTCCCTTCATTGAAGAGAGACGGAGGACAGGATAGGAGAAAGGTAGATACTCCGAAAACGAACTTTATCTGTTTAGGATAAAGTTCTCCCCGGGCGGGAATCGACCCCGCGATCTAGCGCTTACAATTCAGACGTGCTACCCTCCAAACTAACCAGGCTTCGCTTCATAGATTTGTAGTAGCTTAACCCATCCTTTAGGGCTGTCTACCTAAGCCAGATACTCCGAAAACGAACTTTATCTGTTTAGGATAAAGTTCTCCCCGGGCGGGAATCGACCCCGCGATCTAGCGCTTACAATTCAGACGTGCTACCCTCCAAACTAACCAGGCTGGCTTCGCTTCGTAGATTTGTAGTAGCTTAACCCATCCTTTAGGGCTGTCTACCTAAGCTTCGGAGTGGGCTTTCTGTATATGGAGTTTAGCTCTGGCTTCGGTTTCTTTGGATCTGATGTTAACACTTGTCAGTTTCAGTTCGACCACGTAACAACAGAGGGGATGAGACGCAACTATTTCACACGGGCCCCCTCGGGTTTCACAATCTAGGCGACATTTTCTCACATTCGGACGCTTTCAGCAGTTTCGGTGGCTTCGATTTCAACTCTTCAGGGCGGGGAGGAGCTGCTGTCAAAACCACATCCACCTCCACGCGGTTCATAGACGGCAAGAAAGTCACTACTAAGAAGTAAGTAGCCCGAGCTGTTATAGGTTAATTACTCTAAATTACATGTTGTAATGTAAATAGTTTTAACTTGTAATATTTATTGCATTCATTCAAGGATGGCGTTCATGAACAGCTAGGTGAAGGTCTAATAATAATCTAGTCTCAGGCACTTTAGCCATGCGTTCTAGGAAAGCCTGCTCAAAATAAACACTTGATGTCCTTGTTCACTTTTTAGCTTTCTCTAGAGAAAATATTCTGAATCAGCATTTCAAGCCTCTCTTAAAGTTAAAGGTTGAGTCGCCCAGAATGGATTGAGTAGACAAAGTCTCAGAGAGAAGTTTGTTAGATGACACATATTTCTTCCTTTGCGTAGAAGGCGTTGAATTATTTGCTGGGAAGAACTTTCATTTCTTGGAATGACTTGATTTTTTAGCTGATATCGATACTTGTTTTTCATCAATAAAATTCTACTTCTTAGCTTAGTTTTGCTTGACATTCTTTAGTTTTTCCTAATTTTCGAAATGATTGATTGCTTTTGATTTGTCTCTTTCAAAAATGCTGATATCTTCTTGATTAAAACTTGAATTTTTATTTATTTGTAATGAAATTGGATAGGGATCGTACCCGAATTACTTACCTAACTGTGTTTTTATTATTTTATAAGTAATACTATTATTTATTTTAATTTTTGTAAATACGGTAGGCTTTATTTTATAATTTTTAATTGATTAATAATTAAATGGCAGAATAAGTTGAATTTAGTTATTTACAAATACCTACATAAAAAGGGGAATGAAAGCCCTATTCAAATTACACTCAAAGTAACCATGTTGTTTTTATTTTTGTCTCCTTCCTTTCTCACTTGTGTTACGTCGCGTCTTGAAAAGACCTAGTTGTTAAAAGCGACGCGACGTTAATCCCCTGTACTAGCTACATAGCAGACATAGCTAGAAAAAGAGGGGGGAGGAAGCTTAACTTTTATTTTTCTCTTCTAGAGTCAAATTATTGAGGCATGCACTCATCTCTACAACCTCTGTAATAACAAAGCACATGAAATAAAATCGTGTGACGTGATTTTATCATTTTAAAATTAAAACTAAGTGAAATTGGTTTGATCTCAACTGTTTATTGGGTACTGAAATTTCATAAGATTATCCTGTTGACCAATGATACTACAAGTACGAAATACCAATCACGTCGTTTTCGCTTACATCTGAATGAAGGTTTTTTTTTTTAATCACGAAGTTTTTATTAAAATTCAATCACCTCTTGCGTTTTAATTTCATACTAAAATGTGCCTTGTAAAGATAGGTGTAATAGATACAATTTTCTTTTTCATAGAGATCCAAATGAGTAACATCATGCCTATTAATTTTACCATCCGAATTTCTGGACACATTTTTGTTCTGCCGGCATCTTTCTTGTATCTACTCCACAGATCTTTTGATTTAAAATGAATATTTAACTTAATAAAATTAATACATCTTCCCCTCTCCTTCAAAGGCCGATAAACTCCTGTCACAAGATTTCAAGGGTATGCTCGACCACGTAATTTCAATCCTACCCCATGAGCGTCAAATCCTTCTCTATTCAGCCACCTTCCCCCTCACCGTCAAGAATTTCATGGAAAAACATCTGAAGGACCCCTATGAGATTAACTTGATGGAAGAGCTGACCCTCAAGGGAGTAACACAGTACTATGCTTTTGTACAAGAACGGCAGAAAGTACACTGCTTGAATACACTGTTCTCTAAGGTAAGTTAAATTAACAAATCAAATATCTGATTTGTTCTCCATATAATTTGAGCCTTTGACCACAAAAATAGTGTTGTAGCCTACTAGGAGTTGGCTAGCCATAAATTATCAACATCACAAATATCTTAGTAAGCTTACAAAAACAACATTATAATATCAATCTTGCTCCCTTGCAATCCGCTAAGCCAAGATTGTGGTTCCCACCTGAAGATGGACAGTTAAATTAACAAATCAAATATCTGATTTGTTCTCCATATAATTTGAGCCTTTGACCACAAAAATAGTGTTGTAGCCTACTAGGAGTAAGTACATGTACCTAGTTCTAGATTAGAGGAGTAAATAAAATTACTTAGCAGGTGTATGACTGCAACAGACACTAAATTCTATCTAAAGTGTTTTCTTGCATGTGATGTGATGTATATCCTCATTGGGCGACTTGTTTGATAAAGGTCGCAAGGTTTTCTTTAAATCTTCTTTGGGTTTCCAATTTGGAATGATAACAACTGAAGCCAATCCCATTTTCGCCGCTTCGTTATTTTGAAAAGACAAACCTATGTGTTTTACCATCCCTTGTGTCACTAAAACAAATCTGAATATTATGACTGAAAAAGAGTGACCATGAGGAAATCTAGTTAATCCAATTATTCTGATTGATTTTATTCTAAATTGAAACTATTCTACTTGAAATGCTTGGGTTCTAATCAACTTAGATCTTTTGGCTTGAAGAGCTTAATATAAAATATTTTCTTGTAAAAAGTAAAGAGTTTGAATTTTTTTCAGGAAGATACATTTTTTTAAACAAAACTCTTTGCTATTACTGTTTAATCAGATCTTTTGGCTTGAAGAGCTTAATATAAAATATTTTCTTGTAAAAAGTAAAGAGTTTGAATTTTTTTCAGGAAGATACATTTTTTTTACAAAACTCTTTGCTATTACTGTTTAATCGTCCCATGATGTCATCTGTGTTAGTTTAAATCAAAGAAGGTTCCTCCATCTTGGTAGCAAATTCATCTTACTTTTCATGTGTCTATCTCTCTCATTGGTCATCTTTTGTGATTAATAACGGCTGACAGGTTTTGTTTACAAGAGTGAATTTGGTGTTATTTGATAGAAAATACTGCGCCGAATCCAATGGTATAAGTACTTCTTTGATTCATTGACTTTAAAACAGATAGAAGACTTTTCATGTGTCTATCTCTCTCATTGGTCATCTTTTGTGATTAATAACGGCTGACAGGTTTTGTTTACAAGAGTGAATTTGGTGTTTTTTGATAGAAAATACTGCGCCGAATCCAATGGTATAAGTACTTCTTTGATTCATTGACTTTAAAACAGATAGAAATAGAAAAAAATTGGAAGGAAACTTCATTGGCATGCCTACCATGCCACTGACCACAACTGGGTTTTTCAAGATGGCATGGTCAACATTCCATGGACCGTATCTAGGAGTTTTGATTTTTATTGTTGGACCTGATCTGGGGTTTTGAAGTTGGCATGGTAGAAATGCTTTGGCGTGGAAAAGGTTAAAATGTTTCAATTTACTCTTGTTACCTTCACTTACTTTTCCTGGCTTATCACTCTGGCAGGTACTCCATGTTGTTTAGAGATATGCTGCTGGGGTACAGTATTGCTTCTGTAAAGAGACTTTTTACCATGTTCACTTAGTGCTTGTAAAAGTTGTAAACCAGATACATTCTGATATTAATATCAACATAGTTTCTCCATAGGTAGTAATTTGAATTGAAATTTTCAATTTGAACTTTTTACTTTCCTTATCCTATAAGGAAGGAAAGTAATGTAATCAGGTCAGATTTTCAATGGTCAGATTTTAGTGCCTAAACACGTTTTGAGGTCCCTAGAGCCTAAAACTAAAGTTTCAGCCATTGGTCCGTGTGTCTGTCTGTAAATAAATATCTTGAGGACGGTAAGAGCTAGAGACTTGATTTTCAATTTGAACTTTTTACTTTCCTTATCCTATAAGGAAGGAAAGTAATGTAATCAGGTCAAATTTTCAATGGTCAGATTTTAGTGTCAAAACACGTTTTGAGGTCCCTAGAGCCTAAAACTAAAGTTTCAGCCATTGGTCTGTGTGTCTGTCTGTAAATAAAATATCTTGAGGACGGTAAGAGCTAGAGACTTGAAATTTGGTAAGTAGCTGTCAAATGTGACAAGGATACGACACAAAACTTTTGGTTAAGACCAGTTCAACGGTTGGTGGCATTTTGGTGTAATTTCCTCTGTATTATGTATCCAATTATTAAGTTTACCATTTAGTTTGATTTTTCATTAATAAATAACTCATCCTGCTGCACCTTCAAAAAACCGCGGAAGAAAGATAGTAAGACTCTGGTGGGTAAACTGTCATGTAAAGAGACCCTTTCTAAACGAGTGGTTATTTTTTTAAAAGGTATAACTTCATTTGGATCTTTTTTCCAGGAGACTGGAAAAAAGTTATCAAAAGGGCTAAAGATGAGGCACTGAAATTTTATATCTTTTGAAAAATATCTTCAAAATCCAGAAGGAGGGAATGCAAGTAATTATCTACTCGATAAAATATCTTGAGGACGGTAAGAGCTAGAGACTTGAAATTTGGTAAGTAGCTGTCAAATGTGACAAGGATGCGACACAAAACTTTTGGTTAAGACCGGTTCAACGGTTGGTGGCATTTTGGCGGTTTTTGGTGTAATTTAACAATATCTTGGGAACGGTATAAGCTAGAGACAAGGATGCAACACAAATGTGACAAGGATGCAACACAAAATGTTTGGTTGAGATGGTTGCTGCGCCTGGCGGTATTTTGACCGCTTTTAGACAGATTTCGACAGCTTTTTGGTGGTTCAGAGCTATAGCAACAAAACGGTTAGAGATTAGGGTAAAAGAACACTCAAATAAGCATCATTCAATAGGATAAGGAAAGTTCTGTGATGTTCACACCAGATTTTTTTTTTATTTTACTCCAAAGGATGCAACACAAATGTGACAAGGATGCAACACAAAATGTTTGGTTGAGATGGTTGCTGCGCCTGGCGGTATTTTGACCGCTTTTAAACAGATTTCGACCGTTTTTTGGTGGTTTAGACAAAACGGTTAGAGATATTGTAAAAGTTAGGGTAAAAGAACACTCAAATAAGCATCATTCAATAGGATAAGGAAAGTTGTGTGATGTTCACACCAGATTTTTTTTTTTTATTATTTTTTTCCCCTCATAACATTGCCCTTATCAATATTAAACTGTTATTTACTCCAGTTACCTACAATTCTCCCAGCTTATCACTCTGGCAGGTACTCCATCTTGTTTAGAGATATGCTGCTGGGATATAGTAATGCTTCTGTAAAGAGACTTTTTACCATGTTCACCTAATGCTTGTAAAAGTTGTAGAGCAGATACATTCTGATAATATCAACCTAGTTTCTCCATAGTCATTTGAATTGAAATTTTCAATTTAAACTTTTTTTTATTCCAATTTTTGGCAGTTGCCTAATACTTTGCTGCAAAATAAATACTTCATGATTTCCTTGTTTACATTGAGAAAAGTTGTATTATAAATTTAATGTAATACCTACAAGTTTTAGGGTGTGTGTATCACAATCATCGGGTCAAAGTCTTGTGTAGCTACTAGCTACACAGTGGGTAGTGTAACTTAGGTTCGAATTTTTCATAACTCTGTTCCCTGTGTATTTCTTATGGGGAACTTAAAAAACGTCAATATCTCGGGAACGGTTTGGAATTTCGGAGGCTTTTAAAGATATTGACCTCTGAAATTAAGTTAACAATTATTCAAGTGCCCGATAATTTTGAATGCAAATGATCAACTGAACCTGAGTTACACTACTCACTGTGTTACCACACAGTACTTTTAAACAACAATTGATCAACACACCCACATTATAAATTTAATGTAATACCTACAATTTTTAGGGTGTGTGTATCACAATCATCGGGTCAAAGTCTTGTGTAGCTACACAGTGGGTAGTGTAACTTAGGTTCGAATTATTCATTCTTTTAAAGATATTGACCTCTGAAATTAAGTTAACAATTATTCTAGTGCCTGATAATTTTGAATGCAAATGATCAACTGAACCTGAGTTACACTACTCACTGTGTAACCACACAGTACTGTGTTACGTCGCGTCTTGAAAAGACCTAGTTGTTAAAAGCGACGCGACGTTAATCCCCTGTACTAGCTAGCTAGAAAAAGAGGGGGGGAGGAAGCATAACTTTCTTGAATGCAAATGATCAACTGAACCTGAGTTACACTACTCACTGTGTAACCACACAGTACTTTTGTGTTACGTCGCGTCTTGAAAAGACCTAGTTGTTAAAAGCGACGCGACGTTAATCCCCTGTACTAGCTAGCTAGAAAAAGAGGGGGGAGGAAGCTTAACTTTCCATGCGAGAGCGAGTCATTTCACTCATTTCCCTCGCTCCTTGGTTTGTGAGCTGTGACAAGTTCAATCAGAATTGAGAATAAAATAATGAAAGCTACCAATATACCTACCAACTGTGTGCCGTTCTTAGTAGACTTCCATTTTTTATCATGCGAAAATCGGGACCTAATTGCACGAAACAGTTCTGACGTATTCCGCACTCCTTTTGATTTTTTTTTTTTTTAACTTGGTATACATTCTTGTCCCAAAACACACATTTAATCCGTTTTCTTCCAACATTTGTAGTTTGTCCTCTACAGTACCTGAAAACGGCTTCTTTCTCTGTGGCGTATAATATCTCTAGTAGCGCGGTTCTTGACTTAGCGGGGCGGAGCGCTACCGCGCACCTTAATATCAACAAATGGTACTTTTTTTGCAGGTGGAGTGGATGCAACAGGTAGCTACTAGCAAGCAACTTTACAACTTGGCGTTTAAGATTTTGCAATTGATTAGGGCAGGCTTGTCCAACCCGTGAGAAATAACAGTAGATATACTAAATAAAATAATTAATGCATGAAAATTTTCAAATTTATAAAAATTATCCCAGTTTAATTGAATGCAAATGATCAACTGAACCTGAGTTACACTACTCACTGTGTAACCACACAGTACTTTTAAACAACAATTGATCAACACACCCTGACAGTGTCTTGAACTGACATTTTACTTCAAACTAAGTAATTCAGTTTTATACATGCCCAATGATGTTAACAATAATCGCAAAGGGATGCCTTAATGATTTGGTGTTGACTTAATATCATCGTCATTACCTTCATTCCTCATTTCCCAATGATGTTAACAATAATCGCAAAGGGATGCCTTAATGATTTGGTGTTGACTTAATATCATCGTCATTACCTTCATTCCTCATTTCATGTCCTCTTTCATACCTCATTTCATTCCACTGTCACTTGTTGAGTCAACTCAAAGCTAAGAGGAAGATCCCAATGTGCGGAGATTATGAGAGCTGAGGGCTTAATAAATTGTGGTGAATTCCTTGTTTTTTCTTTCCTGCAGACTATAGTGATATTTCACCTATGACTAATTATTATTGCCAATAAACTTAGCGGAGATTATGAGAGCTGAGGGCTTAATAAATTGTGGTGAATTCCTTGTTATTTCTTTCCTGCAGACTATAGTGATATTTCACCTATGACTAATTATTATTGCCAATAAACTTAGTTGCGGAGATTATGAGAGCTGAGGGCTTAATAAATTGTGGTGAATTCCTTGTTATTTCTTTCCTGCAGACTATAGTGATATTTCACCTATAACTAATTATTATTGCCAATAAACTTGGTCACATACATATAAACAATCTATACTATTTTATTGTTTCAGAGTTTCATCATGGAGCAATCTTTTGAAGAAAGAAAATTGATTAAATTTTTCCTCTTCCTATTGTGTTAATCAAGTGATTTCCCTTTCATTGGACAGTTTTTTATAACTTGAACTTTGTGCTTACAACATAGTTGTTAGCTATATTTCAATAGACACTTCATTTGAATATTTTTCTTACTTCAGATACTTAATACTAAACTTTCAATATAAGAAACAAGATTTTGTTCTTTCTAGTGATTTTTAAATTATAAAATAAAGAATTTTATTTGGTATAAAAAAGACAAGATTTTTTTATTATTATTTATAAGAAAGTGTAGTGATATATATTTCCATTTTATTTAGTGACAAACTATAGAACACAATGATGACTGAACATATGAGTGTGAACCATCACAACAATATGCTGCTTCATGGAGGCAAACAAAGCAATATGCTTGTCAAAATGTAAGTTATTGGTGCTTGTAACTTTTATAATATTATCCAAACAGGATGAGGGTGTGGTTATGTACCAGGTTGAGATAGGCCATTCCCGTCCTTTCTTGGCATGTAGAAAATGATGTGGTAACTTAACACAGCCTGTAAAATCATCCTCGATATTTCTTACTCTCTACATAGTATCTCATCAGAGAAGACCTGAAGAGTAAGTCTAATCACATCTTATTTCGATTTGTTGCAGCTTCAAATTAACCAGTCCATCATCTTTTGCAATTCAACTCAGCGTGTCGAACTCCTAGCTAAGAAGATCACGGAGTTGGGCTACTGCTGCTATTATATTCATGCCAGAATGGCTCAGGCTCACAGAAATCGCGTCTTTCATGACTTCCGTAGTGGACTCTGCCGAAACCTGGTTTGTTCAGGTAAGAAACACTATATCTGGTAATATTGTATTTACCTCATTTGAGTAGGTATCTACTATCTAACACATTTGAGTTAGACATAGTTAAATATGTAACATCTAACTAAATAGTTTGAGTTAGAGATGGCAAACTAGTGTTCTTTTAAGAATTCTGCCATTTAATTCTTCTCTTAAGCTCTAGATTCCATACCTCGGCTGGGATTGAACCCACGCCCTCCTGTTTACCAGGCGAGCGCCTTGACCACTACACCACCGAGGTAGGTAAGAACTTTTTCAACAGCTTGAACTTGTAAACTGAATCAAAAACCCACCGTGTGGGCGGTATGGATAAATAGTATTGTCAGAAGACATTATTATTGCACTGTTCGAAATCCACTTGACTCCGTTTTTGTTTTGATTAAGTTCATAGGGGTTTCTGTAAAATCATCCTCGATATTTCTTACTCTCTACATAGTATCTCATCAGAGAAGACCTGAAGAGTAAGTCTAATCACATCTTATTTCGAATTGTTGCAGCTTCAAATTAACCAGTCCATCATCTTTTGCAATTCAACTCAGCGTGTCGAACTCTGGTAGTGGGTATAGAAGGAAATTTTTAGCAAATAAATGCCTTTTATATTTACTATTGTAAATACCCCCTGTTTAATATTATTATTATTTTACAAACTTCCCTCATTAGGTGACAGTTCAGCTATGATGTAAATTTCAATCTGATGCCTAGTGCTGATTTGTCATTTCATGTGTTTCAAGACGGAACTGAGCTATAAACTGTCATGAAGCTTGAGTTTTTCATTCAAGGCATTCTCACTCTTATGTCCTAAACTCACCTCTTATAACATTGCCCTTATCAATATTAACCTTTTGCATGCCAATAGAAGAAAACTCCAAAACCCCACTTACGGTCAATGGCATTACTGACATGCCAACAAAAAACCTCAATAAGGTCTGGTATGATTGAAAATGAAAACCCCTATCAATATTAACCTTTTGCATGCCAATAGAAGAAAACTCCAAAACCCCACTTACGGTCAATGGCATTACTGACATGCCAACAAAAAAACCTCAATAAGGTCTGGTATGATTGAAAATGAAAACCCCACATCAGGACATCAGGTCCACAATGATTTTGAATATATTTTTGACATAGCTATACAGGTTATGAGAAAGAGATAATTGAAAATAATGACTGAAAATTTTAATAAAATTAAATTGGATAAGTAGGTATGGTAAAGAAAAATAAAATGAAAATTAGAATGGACACCTACCATAGGTACTCATTTCTCAATAAAATGACCCATAAATAATAAGGTTTGAAGAAAGATTTCTTGAATGAGCTGTATACAAAATTCTCTGTGTCTATTTCATATAAGCACATGTGTTAGAAAGAGAGAGAGATATGTTTGAAAAGAACTTTTTGAAACTTATATACTGCATGAAAACAAAAATGGGAACTTAAAATCAAGTATTCGTATCAAATCTTCACAACTTTCAGCTGTTAGCAGCCTTTTTCTTTTTATAGATTTTCAATAAAAAGATAAAATTAATTGAAATTCACACTTTTCATGTGTCTATCTCATAAAAAAAAAAAAAAAAAAAAAAAAAAAAAAAAAACAACTTGTTGTACCTATGATGAGTTTTAAAGTTGGATTCCCCTACACTTGATTTTATAAGTGAGAACTAACTTTCTGATGGTACCTACCTTTTCTGATGTAGCCTCTACATCATATGTATTATCAATTCTATAAACTATCCAACTTCTTTACACTACTAAGCTTTTTCATTAAGGTTTTTAACCTTAATCAAAATATGATGCTATGTACATAGAGGGAGCGGTTTGTATTATCAATTCTATAAACTATCCAACTTCTTTACACTACTAAGCTTTTTCATTAAGGTTTTTAACCTTAATCAAAATATGATGCTATCTATGTACATAGAGGGAGCGGTTTAGGTATTATTGAATACCAAATACTCTTTTGATTTGTACCAATCAATACATATCAGTGATGTTTAAACTATCCAACTTCTTTACACTACTAAGCTTTTTCATTAAGGTTTTTAACCTTAATCAAAATATGATGCTATGTACATAGAGGGAGAGGTTTGGGTATTATTGAATACCAAATACTCTTTTGATTTGTACCAATCAATACATATCAGTGATGTGCTGAGCTATCTTCAATGTGCAAGATTTCATACTAACGAATTTCTTCGATATATTCTTTACAGGATGTGACTGACACAAAAGGCAACGAGTTTGAAGAATTTTGTTTGAAAAGGGAACTTCTCATGGGTATATTTGAGAAAGGCTGGGAGAAGCCCAGTCCAATTCAAGAAGCCAGCATTCCTATTGCACTCACAGGCAAAGATATATTGGCTCGAGCCAAAAATGGTACAGGCAAGACAGGAGCCTACTCAATTCCTGTACTTGAACAAATTGACCCCAGCAAAGATTACATCCAAGGCAAGTAGAAAAAAAATATATCTGAACTGCTAGGACATTTTCAGAGCACCAATATTTGTTTGAAGTTGGACTCCCCTTCTTACACTGTTTTAATAAATTGAACCCAATAATATGTTTTATTGGGATGACAGTGTGCCAGACCAATGGTAATTATCTTATCTAGGAGCAAAGTTATACCTACCTATCACATGCATATCTCTGAGCATTGGTTTTAATAAATTGAACCCAATAATATGTTTTATTGGGATGACAGTGTGCCAGACCAATGGTAATTATCTTATCTAGGGGCAAAGTTATACCTACCTATCACATGCATATCCAACTGCTAGGACATTTTCAGAGCACCAATATTTGTTTGAAGTTGGACTCCCCTTCTTACACTGTTTTAATAAATTGAACCCAATAATAGGTTTTATTGGGATGACAGTGTGCCAGACCAATGGTAATTATCTTATCTAGGAGCAAAGATATACCTACCTATCACATGCATATCTCTGAGCATTGAATGTTGTACAAAACAGTAACTAATTCCAAAAAACATGCTGTGCTTTGTCCATATTTAGACCTTGAGATCTTTGTGGAAGCCTGCCTTAGTTTTACTGAACAGTAAACAGTGCTTTAATATTTCTGGTTGTTTTCCCACTCCCTTGAGATCTTTGTGGAAGCCTGCCTTAGTTTTACTGAACAGTAAACAGTGCTTTAATATTTCTGGTTGTTTTCCCACTCCCTTGAGATCTTTGTGGAAGCCTGCCTTAGTTTTACTGAACAGTAAACAGTGCTTTAATATTTCTGGTTGTTTTCCCACTCTTTTTTTTAGCCCTAATCATTGTACCCACACGAGAACTTGCTCTGCAGACCAGTCAGATTTGTATTGAACTTGCCAAACATCTTAATGTCAAAGTCATGGTAACCACTGGAGGCACCAACCTTCGGGACGACATCATGAGGATTTACCAGAAGGTGCACCTTATCATTGCAACACCAGGTCGTATTCTGGATCTGATGGACAAACAGGTGGCTAACATGGATCACTGCAAGATTCTAGTACTTGATGAGGTGAGGAATGTGATCTTATTATTATTAATGTGGGTTTTGTTTAATTCGAGATTTGTTATTAATAAATTTTTGTTGATATAGGCCTGCCATGATCTGCAAAAAAGTTACTCAGAATCAATTACTAACTCCATTTTGAAAAAAATGTTGGTTATCGTGTTTTGCCATCTTTCCACAGAATTATTCTGATTGATTTTACTAATTTGTACACTTCACTTTATCATTGTATGAATTTGATTTTTAATGAAGTCAAATAATCTTAAAATATTTGTTGGTAAATTTTATTGGTGTTAGGTATATAAAAAAAGTCAGTGTGATGAAGTTAGCTAGAGCCAATCCTCTGAATCTTTCCTTGAGGAAATATAGTTAATCCAATTATTCTGATTGATTTTATTCTAAATTGAAACTATTCTACTTGAAATGCTTGGGTTCTAATCAACTCTTGTATGAATTTGATTTTTAATGAAGTCAAATAATCTTAAAATATTTGTTGGTAAATTTTATTGGTGTTAGGTATATAAAAAAAGTCAATGTGATGAAGTTAGCTAGAGCCAATCCTCTGAATCTTTCCTTGAGGAAATCTAGTTAATCCAATTATTCTGATTGATTTTATTCTAAATTGAAACTATTCTACTTAAAATGCTTGGGTTCTAATCAACTCTTTTGAGATTTAAAATGAATATTTAACTTAATAAAATTAATACATCTTCCCCTCTCCTTCAAAGGCCGATAAACTCCTGTCACAAGATTTCAAGGGTATGCTCGACCACGTAATTTCAATCCTACCCCATGAGCGTCAAATCCTTCTCTATTCAGCCACCTTCCCCCTCACCGTCAAGAATTTCATGGAAAAACATCTGAAGGACCCCTATGAGATTAACTTGATGGAAGAGCTGACCCTCAAGGGAGTAACACAGTACTATGCTTTTGTACAAGAACGGCAGAAAGTACACTGCTTGAATACACTGTTCTCTAAGGTAAGTTAAATTAACAAATCAAATATCTGATTTGTTCTCCATATAATTTGAGCCTTTGACCACAAAAATAGTGTTGTAGCCTACTAGGAGTATTTACATGTACCTAGTTCTAGATTAGAGGAGTAAATAAAATTACTTAGTAGGTGTATGACTGCAACAGACACTAAATTCTATCTAAAGTGTTTTCTTGCATGTGATGTGATGTATATCCTCATTGGGCGACTTGTTTGATAAAGGTCGCAAGGTTTTCTTGTGTACTCGTCCATGATTATATCTCTCGCTAGATAGTATCTGATCACAGCAAGATTCAACAGGCAAATGACTCTGAATGATAACCTAATAATGATGGGAAAAGGAAATAAAATATTTAATTTTTACAGCCTTCAAGAAGCCATATGAGATTTCAAATTTCTTTTATGGTGTGAAACAGGCTAACAGTAATCATTATGAACTACTTTCCAGTCACTGTTATTTTTAAAATGGAAAATAAATATTCAGTACTAAACAGTTCAAACAAGAGATTCAATTACGAAATAACATATCTAAAATATCAGTAACAGCTAGCTATGGTTCCATAATAGGTCTGAAGTTTCCTTTCTTTTGTTGAGATTTGATGCAAAATTTCACGGTAAGAACTTTTTCAACAGCTTGAACTTGTAAACTGAATCAAAAACCCACCGTGTGGGCGGTATGGATAAATAGTATTGTCAGAAGACATTATTATTGCACTGTTCGAAATCCACTTGACTCCGTTTTTGTTTTGATTAAGTTTATAGGGGTTTCTGTAAAATCATCCTCGATATTTCTTACTCTCTACATAGTATCTCATCAGAGAAGACCTGAAGAGTAAGTCTAATCACATCTTATTTCGATTTGTTGCAGCTTCAAATTAACCAGTCCATCATCTTTTGCAATTCAACTCAGCGTGTCGAACTCCTAGCTAAGAAGATCACGGAGTTGGGCTACTGCTGCTATTATATTCATGCCAGAATGGCTCAGGCTCACAGAAATCGCGTCTTTCATGACTTCCGTAGTGGACTCTGCCGAAACCTGGTTTGTTCAGGTAAGAAACACTATATCTGGTAACATTGTATTTACCTCATTTGAGTAGGTATCTACTATCTAACACATTTGAGTTAGACATATTTAAGTATGTAACATCTAACTATATAGTTTGAGTTAGAGATGGCAAACTAGTGTTCTTTTAAGAATTCTGCCATTTAATTCTTCTCTTAAGCTCTAGAGAGAGAGAGTAGAAAATAATTTAATTCTACATGGTACGCCACAAAAATGCTGACAACGGCTGAGGGTCATTTTCGTAACTTCGGTTTCATTCCCGAGAAAAGCCCAAAAGACATATTTCTTGTTGGCAGAAGTCAAATTTCAGATATACATACTAGATATTTTTTATGCTTCTACCTATAACTTCGGTTTCATTCCCGAGAAAAGCCCAAAAGACATATTTCTATGTTGGTAGAAGTCAAATTTCAGATATACATACTAGATATTTTTCATGTTTCTACCTATCACTTCGGTTTCATTCCCGAGAAAAGCCCAAAAGACATATTTCTATGTTGGTAGAAGTCAAATTTCAGATATACATACTAGATATTTTTTATGTTTCTACCTATCTGAGTGACCAAGCTCCTAATTCATTGCCTCTTACTAATCCTCAGATCTCTTCACGCGTGGTATTGACGTGCAAGCTGTGAATGTCGTCATCAACTTTGACTTTCCCAAGATGGCGGAAACCTATTTGCATCGTATTGGTCGCTCAGGTCGATACGGACATCTGGGTATCGCCATCAACCTCATCACGTACGAGGATCGTTATGCTCTGCATCGTATCGAGAAGGAATTAGGCACCGAGATCAAGTCCATACCGAAGGTTATCGATCCTGCCTTGTACGTAGCCAGACCTGAAGATATGGACCGTGATAATAGCACGGGAGCTTCGGAAGAGAATAATGTGAGCAAGTAAGACTCATCACCTCTCATTTCAAACCAGGTATTGTGTACATACATATTAACAGGGCTGCGTGCTCTGAATACTTCCCTCCTCCTTTTGTATTTTACCCTCCTCCTGCTATCAGGTGTCAGGTGGCTTTTGTGAGAGGAGAATGGTTTTGGCTGTGAGATGATCAAAGTTCCAATATACATTTCTGAGTAGTTTCCCCGGGAAGCCCTCAGCGATGAGAGTGGTTGGTACTGGGGACTTTTATTGAGACAGATATCCCTCAGACACACGTGAAAGTTTAGTGTCTTCAAAGTTCCAATATACATTTCTGAGTAGTTTCCCCGGGAAGCCCTCAGCGATGAGAGTGGTTGGTACTGGGGACTTTTATTGAGACATATATCCCTCAGACACACGTGAAAGTTTAGTGTCCTATATTAATTTTCTAGTCGGTTTTCTTAGTTGTTATTTCTATTTGTTGGTTACCTTCTTTTTGAATAGGTTTATTTATTTCCCCTATTACTAATGCTCTACTACATGTGCTGTTGATATTCAGGTTAAAATAGTGCTTTCAGCGGTCACAATTTTCCTCGAGTAGGGTTATTAGGAAGGCAAAAGGTTTGTGTGAAGGTAAAAAATACACTTCTCTAGTTGTCTGCATACCATAATATTTTATGAAGTTATTACATCTTTTCGTTTGGATCTCCCTTCTCACTGGTCTTGGCCTTTTTCCGATATGATCCAATTCGTAATTTGTCTTTGAAATTTAGTAGGTAGTCACTTATAATATTTATATTCGATAGTGAAAAGTAATTTATAGATAATGGCGCAAACTGCAAACTTTGCAAAGCTAAATGAGTAATTCAATAATATCAGATTACAAATATTTCATCTATTCTACTGAAAAAGACTTTTTTTAAGTAAATTAATGTGACAATAAGACAATATGTACTACCTGATAGTTATTGTTAAAAGAGGAAAGTATACACACATGTTTTTGTATCTACAATTACTTATAATTTGTACTTAATGGAGTTCAAACTCGATGATTTTCTTTGTTAATCTAAACATCGGAAGCCCATATATTGGTATCGAATGCCCAACCCGAATTTTTTAGTTATGGATTTAGTTCTAGTAGCTAAGAGTATCAAATTTAACACTCTTTGGATTGATTTTCTCACTGTCACAAGACTACTATCTTGTTTACTCTTCCAAACCATTGTCCTCTCAAGCGTCAGAACTTTCTTTGCTCCTCATTGAAAATGGTTGGATTCTATTCAACTTTCTTTTGATGGTGAAAGTAATAAATTTCAGGCAATAGCGTAACCTTATCCTTTTCCTATGTGTGTTGTGTACATATTGTGTAAAATATATTTAATTGTAAGACAACAAAGCAAAACGACAGATTACCTTGATGGAAAATGAATATAACTTGTATCAAGGGCCCTTGAAACAATATTGTTTTTGACCTATATTCCATGTGATATTCTTTGAAGAAAAAAACCCCTTCTTTGAGTTTCGAAGTATGTGAAGGTTTTTGTATTTATAGTGTAAATATGTGTTTTTTCTCTTTTAATTTTGTACATTTTATCAAAGCGTTTTCTTTATCAAATAGAACCAGCCAAGATTTTTGAAATCATTATAGAAAATTCCTACTGTCCTTTTTGCTCTGAAATGAGATAATATATTTAACTTGAATTTTGTTTGTTGTAAAGAAAAGAACAATATTAAAAACTATGTCTTTTGTGATACTACTCATAATTATTTGTTGTAAAGAAAAGAACAATATTAAAAACTATGTCTTTTGTGATACTACTCATAATTATTTGAATGCATATTTGCTGGAAAAAAATATTTATTGCAAAGAAGCATCTACGTTCAGTGTGCACAAATGAGATTTTTTTAAAGCTCATTTTGTAGTCAAATGAATGCTTCGAACAGTCGAACATGTACTTGAATGACTGCTAACAACAGTCGATTGTTGAAAGTCCCAAAACTCATAATTATTTGAATGCATATTTGCTGGAAAAAATATTTATTGCAAAGAAGCATCTACGTTCAGTGTGCACAAATGAGATTTTTTAAAGCTCATTTTGTAGTCAAATGAATGCTTTGAACAGTCGAACATGTACTTGAATGACTGCTAATGACAGTCGATTGTTGAAAGTCCCAAGTGGTAGTTATCAACTCTGTAATGTATGAGAATAGCATAAGATAATGCATTTCTATATCTACACCTGCGTAGGTTTGTACAGTGTGCACAAATGAGATTTTTTTAAAGCTCATTTTGTAGTCAAATGAATGCTTCGAACAGTCGAACATGTACTTGAATGACTGCTAATAACAGTCGATTGTTGAAAGTCCCAAGTTGGTAGTTATCAACTGTTCTGTGTAATGTATGAGAATAGCATAAGATAATGCATTTCTATATCTACACCTGCGTAGGTTTGTATTGTCAACATTTTATATTTCAAACCCGCCTAACCTCATTATTCTTTTTGAATCAAAAATTCTTTTCCATTTAAATTGTGATTAATTTTATCCTTAATGAGGAGAGGAATTTTCCTCACTATCATTTCTCCCCTTCCTATTTTATATTTCAAACCCGCCTAACCTCATTATTCTTTTTGAATCAAAAATTCTTTTCCATTTAAATTGTGATTAATTTTATCCTTAACGAGGAGAGGAATTTTCCTCACTATCATTTCTCCCCTTCCATCTGTTCCTAATTTGAATCTAAATTTTTTCTACCTTTTTGACCATTTATTTTTATTTTTGTCCAAGACGGTCGAGATCTTTGTACTTTCCACACTTGTGCTGGGTTCAAGCTCTTGTATTGACAGCTCCATTGTGTGTTTTTACATAAGGCTTGAGTTCTGTGTTACAGTCACAAGATCTTTGCCCTCTGCGATCTTCCCAATAATTATAGCAGAACATTTTCTAGTCTGATAATTATATTGAATGCTAATATTAATTGAATGATGCCCAGTTTACCTTAGATTCATACATATGTTCTGTTTATAAATTGAGATGTAAGGATCATCTGTGAACAATTTCTTGGTTAATTTACTTCTCCGATTTGATTCTTGTGATTTACAAGTACCTGATTATGATTAAACTTTCAGTTTTCATTTAAATATACTCTAAAATACCATCTCGTCTCGTCCCTTGATTGTTGGTTTGACTGCCATCATTTAAAATGGGGGCTTTTGTTGAATATGATTTCTCGTTAAAGTCTTTTGTATTTTCGTGGGAAATATTTTTGTTTAAAGAGCAATATGATGTTTCGATTTTTTCAATATGAAGGTCATTGTTATATGAAAAAAGAAAAGAATTTTTGATAAGATAGATGTCTGACCAAAAGCTTCTCTTTTTACTAAATTATCTGTGCTTTATGTTTGTATGTGTTTGAGAGTAAATGTAAAAGTGTATTCTTCATATGTGAAACATGTATCAGGTATATCATGATAACGAACAATCAGCATTTAAATGACGTGTAAACAAATAATGGTCATCTAATATTGATTTTTCTCTTCTAGAGTCAAATTATTGAGGCATGCACTCATCTCTACAACCTCTGTAATAACAAAGCACATGAAATAAAATCGTGTGGCGTGATTTTATCATTTTAAAATTAAAACTAAGTGAAATTGGTTTGATCTCAACTTTTTATTGGGTACTGAAATTTCATAAGATTATCCTGTTGACCAATGATACTACATGTACGAAATACCAATCACGTGAAAAGATTTTCCTTTTGTATTTTGAGAGAGAATCCGAAGTTAAAATAACCCCATATTGTAGTTCGTTTGTTTATAAGTTCCACTTTAACTTTTTTATGGCTTCCTAAGTGGCAGGTTTCTCCTAGAGGAGCTCTTCTACCCAACTTTCGAGAAGTTTACTGAATTAAATTAAGGTCGGGAGTACATACCTACAATTATTTCAATTTTTACTTTCCTTATATGAATGATGTATTTTACCTTTCTCTATGTTCTCCCACACGATGGTGACATGTTCATCTCGATCAGACCTAGCCTGCTCATGTAGAATCCCTATCACATGTAACAACTCATGCTCGATAGTGCCTTGATGTGCTGTACACTCGGGCAACTGAAAGTTCACCGGCAATCCTTGGCCATTTTTCTGCGGATGGTATCCAATCATAGCGTAACAGCCTTTTTTTGTGCTGCCGATTTCGATGTAGGTGTTGTATACTCTGGTCTTGAGTGGTACAAACTTGATACAAGTCTCCGTCTCGAAACGTTTCATTGCTTTCAGCACTTTTTCCTTTTCCTCGTTCGCTGAAAATAACAGGGCCAATTTTTACTTTCCTCATCCCTTTAAGATTTAATGAGAGGTTTTTCTTTTTCATAGAGATCCAAATGAGTAACATCATGCCTATTAATTTTACCATCCGAATTTCTGGACACATTTTGTTCTGCCGGCATCTTTTTTGTATCTACTCCACAGATCTTTTGGCTTGAAGAGCTTAATATAAAATATTTTCTTGTGAAAAGTAAAGAGTTTGAATTTTTTTCAGGAAGATACATTTTTTTTACAAAACTCTTTGCTATTACGGTTTAATCGTCCCATGATGTCATCTGTGTTAGTTTAAATCAAAGAAGGTTCCTCCATCTTGGTAGCAAATTCATCTCGGGAGCTAACTTATTCTCATTTGGCTAGCCATAAATTATCAACATCACAAATATCTTAGTAAGCTTACAAAAACAACATTATAATATCAATCTTGCTCCCTTGCAATCTGCTAAGCCAAGATTGTGGTTCCCACCTGAAGATGGACAAAAAATGTATCTTTAAATCTTCTTTGGGTTTCCAATTTGGAATGATAACAACTGAAGCCAATCCCATTTTCGCCGCTTCGTTATTTTGAAAAGACAAACCTGTGTGTTTTACCATCCCTTGTGTCACTAAAACAAATCTGAATATTATGACTGAAAAAAGAGTGACCGCACGTCTCTTTTCCGCAGTCAGCCTGAAGCAACCTACCAAATATTCGTCGTGTTTACATTCAATGCGTTACAAATTTCTCGCGAATCACATTTACCCGTGACAGTTATTTTGAATTAAGATAAATGTAATTGTCTTTTTAAACTACAAAATGGTTTTGACTTCATTTGAACATTCTATTTTGTTGATTCTGAAGAAGTCAGGTCATGTGAAGCAGAAAGGTCGATGATGTACAGTGTGTTAATTAAAGTTGTAGCCCCTTCCCTCACCTTTTGAACGCCTCAATTTGCGAAATGTTAGCATGGAATAGCAACATTCAGAGACCGCTGTCTTTTTTGCAACATTCCTAAAATAAAGCTGTATATATCATTTTCGTTCCTTGGTCGTCAAATTTTGTTTCTATCTCCTTCTTTAGGATTATATACTATAAATCTATAAAATTATTAAATACGTTTGGTCCTACCTTCATCCATTTCAAGATCTAATCGTTTAGTCAGTTTGAGCACAAAGGAATAACAAATATTACTTTCGTTATTATACCTAAGGAAAGTGAAAATTGAACCTTCAATTGATTCCACTCCTTAATTTGGAGTTCCTACCTAAATGCTCCCCCAAAGTGTTATTTTCGTGGAGTGTAGATTTCACTCTAAGAGATCTAATCGTTTAGTCAGTTTGAGCACAAAGGAATAACAAATATTACTTTCGTTATTATACCTAAGGAAAGTGAAAATTGAACCTTAATTGATTCCACTCCTTAATTTGGAGTTCCTACCTAAGTGCTCCCCCAGAGTGTTATTTTCGTGGAGTGTAGATTTCACTCAAAAGGTCAGTTTACTGCGGTTGACGTTTACTGTGGAGTGCGTTTGCAGATTTCAGCCTTTGTGATCAGCTTACTTTGATGGTTTCTTTAGTGCTTCACTCACTCATTTGGATCATTGTGTTGTGTTTCTACGTAAAGTGCCTTTTCGTTTGTTGTATAGATTTCACTCTCAAGATCTCGTGTCCAAGAAGTCAACTTACTGTTCAAGAGGTCAGTTTACTGCGGTTGACGTTTACTGTGGAGTGCGTTTGCAGATTTCAGCCTTTGTGATCAGCTTACTTTGATGGTTCTTTTAGTGTTTCACTCACTCATTTGGATCATTGTGTTGTGTTTCTACGTAAAGTGCATTTTCGTTTGTTGTATGGATTTCACTCTCAAGATCTCGTGTCCAAGAAGTCAACTTACTGTTTCAGTGATTCACTCTTAGTTATCTTTACGTTTGGTGATGTGCGTAATTTTCCGTGAAGTGCTCTTGAAGATTTCGTCTTGGGAAAAGGTTAACTTACCGTTATATGTGGAGAGCCAGGGTACCTCAAAGTTTCGCTCGTTTGGCAAGGGTGACATTTTTAATGCCGGCAGTGTCAGTAGGATAACCAGACACACCTTTGCAATGACACCGTCAGTCGGACCCATTGTTGATAGGAAATTTGGTAAGTAGCTGTCAAATGTGACAAGGATGTGACACAAAACTTTTGGTTAAGACCGGTTCAACGGTTGGCGGCATTTTGGTGGTTTTTGGTGTAATTTAACAATATCTTGGGAACGGTATAAGCTAGAGCCAAGGATGCTACACAAATGTGACAAGGATGCAACACTATAATGTAATCAGGTCAAATTTTCAATGGTCAGATTTTAGTGCCAAAACACGTTTTGAGGTCCCTAGAGCCTAAAACTAAAGTTTCAGCTATTGGTCCGTGTGTGTCTGTAAATAAAATATCTTGAGGACGGTAAGAGCTAGAGACTTGAAATTTGGTAAGTAGCTGTCAAATGTGACAAGGATGCGACACAAAACTTTTAGTTAAGACCGGTTCAACGGTTGGTGGCATTTTGGCGGTTTTTGGTGTAATTTAACAATTTCTTGGGAACGGTATAAGCTAGAGACAAGGATGCAACACAAAACGTTTGGTTGAGATGGTTGCTGCGCCTGGCGGTATTTTGACCGCTTTTAGACAGATTTTGACCGTTTTTTGGTGGTTTAGAGCTATAGCAACAAAACGGTTAGGGATATTGTAAAAGACAGGGTAAAAGAACACTCAAATAAGCATCATTCAATAGGATAAGGAAAGTTGTGTGATGTTCACACCAGATTTTTTTATTTTACTCCCGCCATGATCTAAATGAAATTCAATGTGATGAAGTAAACTAGAGCCAATCCTCTGAATTATTCCTTGAGGACATCTAGTTAATCCAATTATTCTGATTGATTTTACTAATTTGTACACTTCACTTTATCATTGTATGAATTTGATTTTTAATGAAGTCAAATAATCTTAAAATATTTGTTGGTAAATTTTATTGGTGTTAGGTATATAAAAAAAGTCAATGTGATGAAGTTAGCTAGAGCCAATCCTCTGAATCTTTCCTTGAGGAAATCTAGTTAATCCAATTATTCTGATTGATTTTATTCTAAATTGAAACTATTCTACTTGAAATGCTTGGGTTCTAATCAACTCTTTTGAGATTTAAAATGAATATTTAACTTAATAAAATTAATACATCTTCCCCTCTCCTTCAAAGGCCGATAAACTCCTGTCACAAGATTTCAAGGGTATGCTCGACCACGTAATTTCAATCCTACCCCATGAGCGTCAAATCCTTCTCTATTCAGCCACCTTCCCCCTCACCGTCAAGAATTTCATGGAAAAACATCTGAAGGACCCCTATGAGATTAACTTGATGGAAGAGCTGACCCTCAAGGGAGTAACACAGTACTATGCTTTTGTACAAGAACGGCAGAAAGTACACTGCTTGAATACACTGTTCTCTAAGGTAAGTTAAATTAACAAATCAAATATCTGATTTGTTCTCCATATAATTTGAGCCTTTGACCACAAAAATAGTGTTGTAGCCTACTAGGAGTATTTACATGTACCTAGTTCTAGATTAGAGGAGTAAATAAAATTACTTAGTAGGTGTATGACTGCAACAGACACTAAATTCTATCTAAAGTGTTTTCTTGCATGTGATGTGATGTATATCCTCATTGGGCGACTTGTTTGATAAAGGTCGCAAGGTTTTCTTGTGTACTCGTCCATGATTATATCTCTCGCTAGATAGTATCTGATCACAGCAAGATTCAACAGGCAAATGACTCTGAATATAATGATGGGAAAAGGAAATAAAATATTTAATTTTTACAGCCTTCAAGAAGCCATATGAGATTTCAAATTTCTTTTATGGTGTGAAACAGGCTAACAGTAATCATTATGAACTACTTTCCAGTCACTGTTATTTTTAAAATGGAAAATAAATATTCAGTACTAAACAGTTCAAACAAGAGATTCAATTACGAAATAACATATCTAAAATATCAGTAACAGCTAGCTATGGGAATATAATGATGGGAACAGGAAATAAAATATTTAATTTTTACAGCCTTCAAGAAGCCATATGAGATTTCAAGTTTCTTTTATGGTGTGAAACAGGCTAACAGTAATCATTATGAACTACTTTCCAGTCACTGTTATTTTTAAAATGGAAATTAAATATTCAGTACTAAACAGTTCAAACAAGAGATTCAATTACGAAATAACATATATTATCTAAATATCAGCGTTATTTTGAAAAGACAAACCTATGTGTTTTACCATCCCTTGTGTCACTAAAACAAATCTGAATATTATGACTGAAAAAGAGTGACCGCACGTCTCTTTTCCGCAGTCAGCCTGAAGTAACCTACTAAATATTCGTCGTGTTTACATTCAATGCGTTACAAATTTCTCGTGAATCACATTTACCCGTGACAGTTATTTTGAATTAAGATAAACGTAATTGTCTTTTTAAACTACAAAATGGTTTTGACTTCATTTGAACATTCTATTTTGTTGATTCTGAAGAAGTCAGGTCATGTGAAGCAGAAAGGTCGATTCGATGATGTACAGTGTGTTTATTAAAGTTGTAGCCCCTTCCCTCACCTTTTGAACGCCTCAATTTGCGAAATTTCGCCCACCCAGGGCCGCCCCTGAAATGTCCCTTGAATTCTCAAACAACTAAAATATTGGATGTTTGTATTTATCCAGATCAGTTGCCGCCAAATTAACTTTCCCTATGCACCTCTGTTATTGATTCTTAGCATGGAATAGCAACATTCGGAGACCGCTGTCTTTTTTGCAACATTCCTAAAATAAAGCTGCATATATCATTTCGTTCCTTGTTCGTCAAATTTTGTTTCCATCTCCTTTAGGTTTACTATAAATCTATAAAATGATTAAATACGTTTGGTCCTACCTTCATCCACTTCAAGATCCAATCGTTCAGTCAGTTTGAGCACAAAGGAATAACAAATATTACTTTCGTTATTATACCTAAGGAAAGTGAAAATCGAACCTTCAATTGATTCCACTCCTAAATTTAGAGTTCCTACCTAAATGCTCCCCCAAAGTGTTATTTTCGTGGAGTGTAGATTTCACTCATTTCAGCCTTTGTGATCAGCTTACTTTGATGGTTCTTTCAGTGCTTCACACACTCATTTGGATCATTGTGTTGTGTTTCTACGTAAAGTGCATTTTCGTTTGTTGTATAATTTGCGAAATTTCGCCCACCTAGGGCCGCCCCTGAAATGTCCCTTGAATTCTCAAACAACTAAAATATTGGATGTATTTATCCAGATCAGTTGCGGCCAAATTAACTTTCTGCGTTAATAAAGTATTTGCGAAATTTCGCCCACCTAGGGCCGCCCCTGAAATGTCCCTTGAATTCTCAAACAACTAAAATATTGGATGTATTTATCCAGATTAGTTGCCGCCAAATTAACTTTCTGCGTTAATAAAGCCTTCAATTTAAAGTGGGTGCAACTGACCCTGAGCACACCGTAATCTATTTGTTGAAGATATAACCTTATCATTGCCACTCGAGTTTTCTGCTGATCTTGAACTGCCCTCATCTCAATCATACCTTGCTAGTGGCATATACTCGTATGTTTTCCCTGTGTTTAAGCGGACATTTTTGGATGTTGCATGTCATATTGCCACTGGCAATTTAGTGTGATCCTTTTTTTTCTGGATAGTCAAGCTTCAAAAATATCTAATTATTTACATATGCCAGTTTTTATTATTATAATTTTTGATTGTGAGAGGAGAATGGTTTTGGCTGTGAGATGATCAAAGTTCCAATATACATTTCTGAGTAGTTTCCCCGGGAAGCCCTCAGCGATGAGAGTGGTTGGTACTGGGGACTTTTATTGAGACATATATCCCTCAGACACACGTGAAAGTTTAGTGTCCTATATTAATTTTCTAGTCGGTTTTCTTAGTTGTTATTTCTATTTGTTGGTTACCTTCTTTTTGAATAGGTTTATTTATTTCCCCTATTACTAATGCTCTACTACACTCTACTACATGTGCTGTTGATATTCAGGTTAAGAAAATAGTGCTTTCAGCGGTCACAATTTTCCTCGAGTAGGGTTATTAGGAAGGCAAAAGGTTTGTGTGAAGGTAAAAAAATACACTTCTAGTTGTCTGCATACCATGATATTTTTTGAAGTTATTACATCTTTTCGTTTGGATCTCCCTTCTCACTGGTCTTGGCCTTTTTCCGATATGATCCAATTCGTAATTTGTCTTTGAAATTTAGTAGGTAGTCACTTATAATATTTATATTCGATAGTGAAAAGTAATTTATAGATAATGGCGCAAACTGCAAACTTTGCAAAGCTAAATGAGTAATTCAATAATATCAGATTACAAATATTTCATCTATTCTACTGAAAAAGACTTTTTTTTAGGTAAATTAATGTGACAATACTACCTGATAGTAAGAGGAAAGTATACACACATGTTTTTGTATCTACAATTACTTATAATTTTTGTACTTAATGGAGTTCAAACTCGATGATTTTCTTTGTTAATCTAAACATCAGAAGCCCATATATTGGTATCAAATGCCCAACCCGAATTTTTTAGTTATGGATTTAGTTCTAGTAGCTAAGAGTATCAAATTTAACACTCTTTGGATTGATTTTCTCACTGTCACAAGACTACTATCTTGTTTACTCTTCCAAACCATTGTCCTCTCAAGCGTCAGAACTTTCTTTGCTCCTCATTGAAAATGGTTGGATTCTATTCAACTTTCTTTTGATGTTGAAAGTAATAAATTTCAGGCAATAGCGTAACCTTATCCTTTTCCTATGTGTGTTGTGTACATATTGTGTAAAATATATTTAATTGTAAGACAACAAAGCAAAACGACAGATTACCTTGATGGAAAATGAATATAACTTGTATCAAGGGCCCTTGAAACAATATTGTTTTTGACCTATATTCCATGTGATATTCTTTGAAGAAAAAAATCCCTTCTTTGAGTTTCGAAGTATGTGAAGGTTTTTGTATTTATAGTGTAAATATGTGTTTTTTCTCTTTTAATTTTGTACATTTTATCAAAGCGTTTTCTTTATCAAATAGAACCAGCCAAGATTTTTGAAATCATTATAGAAAATTCCTACTGTCCTTTTTGCTCTGAAATGAGATAACATATTTAACTTGAATTTTATTTGTTGTAAATAATGGAAAATTTTCCGAGATTAAAAAACCGCATAGAATGAGTTCAGAAAATTGATCTTTCATGTTATTGTAACTTTAACCAAAAATAATGATGAATTTTTGACACAACTTGAATTAGTTTTTTACATTTCGTACGAACTTATCAATATTTAATTGTACTTTTTTTTTCCTAAACCAAAAAAACGAATAAAGTAAAAACCCCTCTATTTTGAAATCACGTGAAACTGATTTTTGTTGTCTTTTCATTGAGAATTATTCGAAACTCATGACACTGGTCAATGTTATTTAAGATTATATTTCAATTACTATGAAATGCTAACTACAGACTACCTAAAATAATGACTTTTTTATCAGTCGCCTGGTAAGTGGAAAGGTGAAGGTGCGACAAAGGTATACATTTTGATTGTTTTCAAGAAGAAGAAGTTTATTAGGCTTTTTTCTTTGACTATTCTATTTTTGTTTCGTTTTCTCGTGAACAAAGGAAGACGACT
Source organism: Diaphorina citri (assembly GCF_000475195.1). NCBI lineage: Eukaryota > Metazoa > Arthropoda > Insecta > Hemiptera > Psyllidae > Diaphorina > Diaphorina citri. The sequence goes on along the minus strand of NW_007379151.1, from coordinate 21,567 downwards.
TGTGTTTCATTTCAGTGTTATAAGCATTATTTCACCTAGTGAAAAGTAGATTAAATGTTTTCATTCAAAATACTCCACGAGTTCATCGAGTAGTCTGTTGTCTTCAACTTCATCTAATCCGTCATCCGTGTTGGCATTCTTTTTGCAGTACATTTGACGAACTTTTTCCAAGTCCCCCTCAGTGGCGCCTCTCCTTTGTCCTAGGATGGCCTTTGGATCTTTCTGCAAATAGGAGAGGAGAATTCTTCAATATTGTGGTTTTCTGAATAAGTTTCGACTATCCACTGAATTCAGATGGTTTGAATGCTTGGCAGTTTCCTTTAGTGTTCAGTGACCTGTTGAACTTTTCCTCTTTCCCTAGGAGATCCAGTTTTGTCTGATCATACCTTGATAATTATGTTCCTATTAAACCTAACAAGAACTTGGTCGTAGTTGTTGGTGTTTTTTCTGACTACTTTTTCGTTTCGTTTTCTCGAGAACAGAGGAATACGACTTTCATTTCATTATTTCACTTACCTTGGCTACAATAGTGTCTTTGCCATTTTTAGAGAACGCCTTGGCGGGGTAATGCATTACACTCTGGAAGTCGTAAGGTACACCATAGTCTGACACGTCCTTGGGGGATGCCTTGCCGAAATCATTCCAATACGCTGAAACAAGGAACTTGATCTTTTGAATTTGAACAGGAGAAAACAAATTTGGACAAGAAAAGTCGTATGCAGTACATACTTTTTTTCGAAAAGATTTTCCTTTTGTATTTTGAGAGAGAATCCGAATTTAAAATAACCCCATATTGTAGTTCGTTTGTTTATAAGTTCCACTTTAACTTTTTTATGGCTTTAATCCCCCAATACCTTTTTTTTTTTTTTTTTTTTTTTTTTTTTTTAGGCGTTTAAACGCAATTATGGTTGTAAAAAGTAAAAATTGGATAATAGGCTAGGTAGGTATTTTGCCCCATAATATTATCAACTTTTTATTATTATTATTTATTTATTAAATTTCAGTTGATATTATTTTCTTTAATATACTGATTTCTGTGACTTTTCAGTGACTCGTTTGGCCCGGCAGTGGTTAAACAATGTTGTTCCTCATACTTGTGATTCTTTTCAACCTCTATTTCGCATCTGGTCAAGTGGTTCATATCAAGCAAGGTACGCTTGTTGGATTCCGTGGTTAAACAATGTTGTTCCTCATACTTGTGATTCTTTTCAACCTCTATTTCGCATCTGGTCAAGTGGTTCATATCAAGCAAGGTACATTGGTTGGGTTCAGAAATGTTTCCAGACAAGGGAAAGAATATGTTGGGTTCCTTGGAATTCCGTACGCGAAACCTCCTGTTAATGAGCTGCGATTTCAGGTAATGGAAACAAACTTTTGATTTTAATGCCGGCCAGTCAGCTCCCATGGTATAGTGGTCACTGCGCTCGCCTAGCATGCGGAAGACCCGGGTTCGATTCCCGGCGGGGTCAAAAAATTGTATCATGGCAAATGATTGATTCCGTGACTGGCTGTTGCGGGGCCCACTCAGCCTCGTGAGGAAAATGAGTAGCTATGTAATATAAATGCCCATATAGCGACCGGTCCCAGCATGATGGGTAAACTTAAAGCGCTGGATTATTGAGATACGAAAAGATTTTCCTTTTGTATTTTGAGAGAGAATCCGAAGTTAAAATAACCCCATATTGTAGTTCGTTTGTTTATAAGTTCCACTTTATTTTTTTATGGCTTTCTAAGTGGCAGGTTTCTCCTAGAGGAGCTCTTCTACCCAACTTTCGAATTAAATTAAGGTCGGGAGTACATACCTACAAATTTTACCTTCGGGGCCCACTCAGCCTCGTGAGGAAAATGAGTAGCTATGTAATATAATGCGCATAGCGACCGGTGCCAGCATGATGGGTAAACTTTAAGCGCTGGGTTATTGAGATATTGGAAAAATCCTACAATGCTGCAGTAAGCACCAAAGTTGTGACCACTACCGTCTGTCAGACCGTATGATTGTGTGTGGTGGAAAAAGTCTCTGACCTAGGTCTGACCGTGAGCGGCCGGCATCGACATAACAGCTATGTAGGTACTATCTAGAAGCAAACCTTTGATTCTAGAGATATTGTAAATTGTTACGGAAAAATCCTACAATGCTGCAGTAAGCACCAAAGTTGTGACCACTACCGTCTGTCAGACCGTATGATTGTGTGTGGTGGAAAAAGTCGGCCGGCATCGACATAACAGCTATGTAGGTACTATCTAGAAGCAAACCTTTGATTCTAGAGATATTGCAAATTGTTACAAATTGTAACAATCAATAAAAATCACTGATATCCAAAATTAGAGTTGCCGAAACGTCACAGCATAAAATCCAACCAAAGTTGTTGTGGTAATGGTAAATTAAAATTGTTACAAATTGTAACAATCAATAAAAATCACTGACATCCAAAATTAGAGTTGCCGAAACGTCACAGCATAAAATCCAACCAAAATTGTTGTGGTAATGGTAAATTGAATACATTTTCTCCCCTTTTCTTTGTAATATGACCTATGTCACCATTTTTGTTGCTCACAAGGATTTTTCCAATACAATACATAATAAATGATAAGTGCATATATTATCTCGTTTTTTAAATAAATTAAAACTGGAAACAAACAGGTAAATAAAACTGAAAATACTTTCGTTTAGTAATAATAGATAATTTTGTAGTTAGCTCCGTATTACGTGTTTTGCGGCTTATCAAAAAAGGAAATAAACCTCTTCACATTATCACAATGGAGTAGGTACAATCGATTAGATAGTAGGAAATAGTACCTACTTATGTACATATTAACAGTCATCTAGTCAGTAGAGAATGAACGAAGTAATATTTACATGGATGTGATAGCGCGTCTGCCTTGTAAGCGCTAGGCCATGAGTTCGATTCCCGCCCGGGGCGGATTTTATCCTGATGGGATAATCTAGTCAGTAGAGAATGAACGAAGTAATATTTACATGGATGTGATAGCGCGTCTGCCTTGTAAGCGCTAGGCCATGAGTTCGATTCCGGCCCGGGGCGGATTTTATCCTGATGGGATATTAATGTACGTTCTCGGATCGGCTGGCTTTTTCCTATCCTGTCTTCCTTCTCTCTTCGATTCCGGGACAAAAAGACCTTAGCAGTTACAGTTCCCTCTGTCAAACCTCTTAAAAAAAGTTCAAATCTTCTAATTAATTTCATTTTCTATTCAAGGACCCTCAGCCGCATCCTGGTTGGTCAGGGGAGAGAGACGCGACCAAAATGAACAATGTGTGTCCTCAAGTAACAATGCTAATGCCTAATGCGACCTTTGGACATGAGGATTGCCTTTATTTGAACGTGTATACGCCAGAAGTGAGTATTACGCATTTGGCGCAAGCTTAGTTTAGCTTGGAGTGGAGGGTACCGATCGAGGTTCTCTCTCTCTCTCTTTTTTAATGAGAACCCAATTTTTTGTTTCTCAAAATTTCAAATGGGCTCCGAGAAAAATGGAGAGAGCATAAATAGTGGGTATACGCCAGAAGTGAGTATTACGCATTTGGCGCAAGCTTAGTTTAGCTTGGAGTGGAGGGTACCGATCGAGGTTCTCTCTCTCTCTCTCTCTTTTTTTTTTAATGAGAACCCAATTTTTTGTTTCTCAAATTTTCAAATGGGCTCCGAGAAAAATGGAGAGAGCATAAATAGTGGGCCACCCTGTAAAGGTGTACTTAACTACCATTGAACGAAAGTTGTGACTACTTCTGTGGCCGAGTTTCTAAGAGCAAATCTAAACCCGGAGGTCTCGTCTGGGGTGGAAGATTCGTATAAACTTAACCAGACTTTTAGGCCTGTTTGCCCCTACACTTAAGCCTCGGAGTGGGCTTTTTGTGTACCGAAGTCGGGGCAGAAACTGTTTGATCAAACTTTTCCATTCCCGGGTAGATATGTAAAAGAATGTGCCTTGATGTACCTAATGCGAAAACGGTTCCAAGGTGCATTTTTTTTTATGTCGAGAGAATCCGGAGGTCAGTTGCTGTTGGATGTGTTGGAAGGCGCAGGTAGAAGAGTGAGAGGAAGACCAAGGAGGATCTGGTGGGATGACATACTGGAATGAACGACCATTTCACCACAAGAGACTTTTAGAACACTAGCTCAAGATAGAAATTTGTTTACATCTTCTTTAAATGCATCTTTGAGTTTAGCAACCATCGGTATCGACAAAGCTACACATTGATTGGCTGGTGGGATGACATACTGGAATGAACGACCATTTCACCACAAGAGACTTTTAGAACACTAGCTCAAGATAGAAATTTGTTTACATCTAGGCGCACGGCAGTGCGCCAGGCCAAGTTCTTCTTTAAATGCATCTTTGAGTTTAGCAACCATCGGTATCGACAAAGCTACACATTGATTGGTTGAGATTTTTTCAGGCTGATGTTGGTGCCAAATTACCCGTCATGTTCCTAATCCACGGAGGAGGCTTTAAACCCGGCGATCTAGAGCTTACAAGGCAGACGCGCTACCTTCCAAGTTTAGTTAACTAGGCTGGCTGCTTTAAATCTCAAATTATTTCGTATAGTTCAACATTTATCATCCTTTGTGCAACCGGAGTTGGTAGGTAGCTAATTACATATTGAAATTTTTCTTTCCCTCGGAACTCACCTAGCACTCCAAGATTTTTGTCGAATAGCAAAAAAGGGGCAACCATAAAAATTCGTCTCAGAAGAGGTATTTGGGCAATCTTGTTGAAAAAAGTCAAATAGATTGCCTTTCAACTCTCAATTTCGAAAACTGCAAGGAAATAATTACAGGATGCCTACTTCTCTTTTCCTAACAATAAAACCAACTGCTAGCTTCGTCTTCCAAATATGTTTCACGTTTGAATTGAATGTTGAAACTACATAAATTAGGGAATTCCATCGGAAATGTCATCATATCTCTGTTCAGAAAGAGGTGACTTTTAAGTCCCAGTGAGACTTTGATGGGATTTTAAGTCCCAGTGAGACTCTGATGGGATGGGTACGGGTTTCTTGGGCTCAGGACAACTAGTTATGTATTTTGGATATTATAAAAAATAGGTGTGTTTATAAGGTCGTGGTTATTCTGGATGAAATTTCTATTGCACCAAGTAGGTCGTTTTCCTTATACAGGGTGTCCGGATTGTCTATATTGGGGACACCCTGTTTATGTTTCACAACTTTGAGGTCTCCTCATTGCATACAACTAGTTATGTATTTTGGATATTATAAAAAATAGGTCTGTTTATAAGGTCGTGGTTATTCTGGATGAAATTTCTATTGCACCAAGCAGGTCGTTTTCCTTATACAGGATGTCCGGATTGTCTATATTGGGGACACCCTGTTTATGTTTCACAACTTTGAGGTCTCCTCATTGCACACAGGGTGTCCGGATTGTCTATATTGGGGACACCCTGTTTATGTTTCACAACTTTGAGGTCTCCTCATTGCACTTTTTACTTGGCACACGGCACAGTCGTACAATACAAACAAGACCCGAACAATTGCGGCAATATTGAAATTCGGCTACAAGATGAAGCCTAAGCCGGCCCGATTCATCTCAAAGCTCCAACATTCTAATGTCAATTTAGGGGGCTTCAACTCACGAACTCTTTTCGGAGGAAGTGAAGAGGCAACTTTTATCAGCATGAATATGATTCGAGTTTCGTATGCAACATGTGAATTTTAACACCATCGCGGCACTCATTCCCCATTTCGCACTCTTTGATTGACTTGACAGCGATAATGCGTTGACACTTTTCCTTCGCACTCATTCCCCATTTCGCACTCTTTGATTGACTTGACAGCGATAATGCGTTGACACTTTTCCTTCGAACAATTTTGTGGCTTTGTAGGTATACTTCGTTACTTAGTTTTCGAGACGAGTGTTTGGAATATTAATGAGTTTTGAACTCACACCTCACTTCGAGTCACTTCCATTACAAGGTTCCTTCGAACGAACAATTTTGTGGCTTTGTATGCTTCGTTACTTAGTTTTCGAGACGAGTGTTTGGAATATTAATGAGTTTTGAACTCGCACCTCACTTCGAGTCACTTCCATTACAAGAGGTTTGATAGAGGGACCTGTAACTGCTGAGGTTTCATCGTCTCGAAAGCTCCTTCGAACGAACAATTTTGTGGCTTTGTATGCTTCGTTACTTAGTTTTCGAGACGAGTGTTTGGAATATTAATGAGTTTTGAACTCACACCTCAATTCGAGTCACTTCCATTACAAGAGGTTTGATAGAGGGACCTGTAACTGCTGAGGTTTCATCGTCTCGAAAGTGAAGAGAGAAGTAAGACGGGATAGGAGAAAGCCAGCCGTTCCGAGACCAGGGTTTTTACAAGTTCACCCCGGGCAGGAATCGAACCCGCGTCCTGGCGCTTGCAAGGTAGACGTACTACAGTCAAGATAGAAATTTGTTTACATCTTCTTTAAATGCATCTTTGAGTTTAGCAACCATCGGTATCGACAAAGCTACACATTGATTGGTTGAGATTTTTTTTCAGGCTGATGTTGGTGCCAAATTACCCGTCATGTTCCTAATCCACGGAGGAGGCTTTAGGATGGGAGCCGCCAACTTTTACAATGAAAAGTTCTTCATGGACCAAAATGTTGTGCTTGTGTCCATCAACTATCGACTTGGAGTGCTAGGTGAGTTCCGAGGGAAAGAAAAATTTCAATATGTAATTAGCTAATTAGGTACCTACCAACTCCGGTTGCACAAAGGATGATAAATGTTGAACTATACGAAAATCATTAGAGATTTAAAGCAGCCAGCCTAGTTAACTTGGAAGGTAGCGCGTCTGCCTTGTAAGCTCTAGAATCGCCGGGTTTGATTCCCGCCTGAGGCGGATTTTTTTCTAACCAGATAAGGTAGGTTCATTCTCGGAACGGCTGGCTTTCTCTAAATGTTGTGCTTGTGTCCATCAACTATCGACTTGGAGTGCTAGGTGAGTTCCGAGGGAAAGAAAAATTTCAATATGTAATTAGCTACTTAGGTACCTACCAACTCCGGTTGCACAAAGGATGATAAATGTTGAACTATACGAAAATAATTTGAGATTTAAAGCAGCCAGCCTAGTTAACTAAACTTGGAAGGTAGCGCGTCTGCCTTGTAAGCTCTAGATCGCCGGGTTTGATTCCCGCTTGAGGCGGATTTTTTTCTAACCAGATAAGGTAGGTTCATTCTCGGAACGGCTGGCTTTCTCCTATCCTCTCTTCAATTTGGGGACAATCAGACTTTATCAGTACCTAACAGTTCCCTCTATCAAACCCAAACAGGGTGCTTTTGCCTCAGTTTTATTTAGAGTTCTTGCTTATTACTGTTGCTAATGTATCTTTTACTTCCCACTTCAGGTTTCTTGAGTTTTGCTGACGAGGTCATCCCAGGAAACTTCGGGATGAAGGACCAAGTATTTGCCTTACAATGGGTCCGGGAGAATATTGCTCAGTTTGGTGGCGATCCGAATTCGGTGACTATATTTGGGTGCAGTGCTGGTGGAGCCAGTGTTGATTATCATATCATATCGCCTTTGTCCAAAGGTAAGGGAAAAGCTCAAAGCTCAACAACACAGGCGTGCTTATTGAACTTGGCCTGGCGCTCTGCCGTGCGTTAGGAAAGCCAGCCGTTCCGAGACCAGGGTTTTTATAAGTTCACCCCGGGCAGGAATCGAACCCGCAACCTGGCGCTTGCAAGGTAGACGTACTACAGTCCAAACTAACTAGGCTGGCAGTAGGTACCCTATAAGAATCAACATTGCTTCAGTGTACACGAGACGCCCCTTCTCTGTCAGAAATCCTACTGTCTCATTCTAATCAGTTGCAAGGATTGGGTTAACATTTACATTGTCCAAGTGTAAACAATGGTCAATCAATCAAACTCGAGACACCTTGGTTCCCATTTTGAGACAAGATCAATCTAGCCTAAATTACTTTGTGCGAACTCTAATCCAAACATGATTTGCCATTTTCTTAATTGCCTCATTAGAATAATAGTACTTATTTATACTGCTCGCATAGGACTGAAAAGCCCCTTCATCCAGCAGTATTCTACTTCCTCTTATTGTGGTACCTGGTACCTGTTTGGTGGCGATCCGAATTCGGTGACTATATTTGGGTGCAGTGCTGGTGGAGCCAGTGTTGATTATCATATCATATCGCCTTTGTCCGAAGGTAAGGGGAAAGCTCAAAGCTCAACAACACAGGCGTGCTTATTGGAACTTGGCCTGGCGCTCTGCCGTGCGCTTAGATCTGACGCCGCGTGCGAATTTTTTCTAGATCAAGGGCCCAATGCATGAATAAAACAGTTTTATATTTAACGTAAAAAATATCTATTACAAAAGTACTAAGTGTCAAAATGGCGGGGTCTTGGGCATCTGCCAATATTTTCATAATCAATTAAAATACGAGGGATAATACGGTACTATTCAGGTTCGGAGTCGCTGAAATAATAATAAAATTACACCCCTTTGCTATTTCATTTGTCAATAAAGAGTAGGTATCTACTAGTCTTGCTATATTTTATGTTGAAATGTCAATCAATTTTTATACAAATAAAGTGCCCTTGCTCCAAAAGAAGTGTCGATGGGCTATTACTATGGTATTAACTAAGGTACTAAGCAGGAAAATCTATAACACAGGCCATTCACAGGTTTGTTCCAGAACGCTATTGTGCAAAGTGGTACCGCGTCTTGTCCTTGGGCAATGACACCATCGACTATCGCCAGACAGCGAGCAGAGGCTGTGGCTACCCTGGTCAATTGTCCGGCTGAACCTACGTCTGAAGCTTTGGCCTGTATGCGAGACAAGACAGCAGAAGCAATCACGCTAACTGATGCCAAATTTCAGGTAATTCAGCTTGTCTGAAGATTTTTTTAAAAAGGTTTGACAGATAGAACTGCAACTGCTAAGGTCTTATCGTCCCGAAATTGAAGAAATAAAGAATAGGAGAAAGCCAGCCGTTCCGAGAACGAACATTATACGTTCAGGATAAATTCCGCCCCGGGCGGGAATCGAACCCGCGGCCTAGCGCTTACAAGGCAGAGGCGCTACCAACCAAGCTAACTAGGCTGGCTGGGTCTCTATTCTAACCTTACCGCTGTATTATTTCTGGTTTCAGGAATGGGTCTCCTCTCCCTTGGTCAACTTCCCTCCTGTGGTCGATTCTTATCTTGGTCAGGATGCGTTTCTACCCGATCATCCTTTGAAGCTATCTCCCAATAATGTCAATGCTATCATAGGACTCACCATGCGAGAGGGCAACTTAGTAGCCATTCCGATGTGCAAGAACGAATTCCAATTAGCCAAAGAACTCGAGGCGGACTTGGCGAATAGGTTGCCCATTTTGATGTGCATTCAGGATCACGTTGATTATAAGGACAGGAAGAAGATCTCGGAAGATTTAATGAACTTCTATCTGAAAGGCGAGAAAATTGACGAGCATACTGTAGGCGAAAACTTTCAAGAAGTAAGTTCAATAGTAGCCACCCTAGTTAGCTTGGTTCCGTCTGTCTTGTGAGCGCTAGACCGCGGATTCGATTCCCGCCCGGGCAGATTTTATCCTGAAGGGATAAGTTTCGTTCTCGGAACGGCTGGCTTTCTGCTATCCTATCTTTCTTCGATTTCGGGACGATAAAACCTTAGCAGTTTCAGTTCCCTCTGTCAAACCTCGTAAAAAGAAAAAAATAAAAATAGATATGGCAATTACATATTGTTTACTTCCCATGGTGTTGTGTTTTGGTTACAGCTTGGTACAGACTTGCTATTCACTCATGGTTCTTACAAGTCGGCTCTACATTACTACAAACGTATTCCGGTCTACTTCTACCTGTTTGATATTGCCATACCCGAGCCGAATGCTTTCACTCACTATCTGGGCAATTGCTCCTCTGCTAAAGGTAAGATACTCCTGTTCTTCTTCGCCTTTTCCCCTGTTCAGACAGGGTCGGCGTTTTTCTAGGGTGATTGCTTTGGGCTGACATTTGGTTTTGGCTACAAATTTTACGGGTGGATGCCCTTCGCACTCAACCTTTGCTATTTCTATAGCAAGGGAAAATTCAGTCTGGTATAGTCCCTGTTTAACGTCCTCTAGTCAGACAAGCTAAACGTAAGGTACCTACTAATCATCATTAATATTTGAAGAGGTTCGAGAGAGGGAACTGTAACAATGGAGGCCTTGTCCCGAAATCGAGAAGACAGAATAGGAGAAAGCCAGCGGTTCCGAGAACGAACCTTATCACTGTTTTGGATAAAGTTAGCCCCGGGCGGGAATCGAACCAGCGACCGACCGACAGGCGGGTGCGTACCTTCCAAGCTCACTAGACTGGCTCTTTGGAATATATGGCAGTCTTTCAAGTGACCAAAAATGAACTACTCGTTTATTATTATTATTATTATTATTATTATTATTATTATTATTATTATTATTATTATTATGAAAAAAAATCCCAAAATTATTTCAAGTTAAAAATAAAACCCGAGTATTTTCATCAATGATGCTGTTCGAGTTTCTGTTTTCTTCTTACTCCCCTAACCAGAAAATGAAATGCAGTTTCTTTGTGTTATTATGTCACATTTTTGGTGCTCACTGCAGCATTGTAGGATTTTCCCTCCCGATATCTCAATAATCCTAAAATCCAATGTTTACCTACCATGCTGGCACCGGTCGCTATGCGCATTTATATGTCATAGCTACTCATTTTCCTCACGAGGCTGAGTGGGCCCCGCAACAGCCAGTCACGGAATCAATCATTTGCATGATACAAATTTCTTGACCCCGCCGGGAATCGAACCCGGGTCTCCCGCGTACGCCATGGGAGCTGACATTATTATAACTCATGTATTATTATTATCATCATCATTATTATTATTCTATTTTATTTTATTCCAGGTCCAGGGCATGGAGAAGAGAATTACTTTATGTTCAATGATCTATTTAGTGCTTTCTTAGGTTTTTCTTGACCCCGCCGGGAATCGAACCCGGGTCTCCCGCGTGCAAGGCGAGCGCAGTGACCACTACGCCATGGGAGCTGACATTATTATTATAACTCATATATTATTATTATCATCATCATCATCATCATTATTATTATTCTATTTTATTCCAGGTCCAGGGCATGGAGAAGAGAATTACTTTATGTTCAATGATCTATTTAGTGCTTTCTTAGGTCCCACTCCTCCACTGACCAAAGAGGACGATGGTCTTTCCAAAGAAATTTTGCAACTTTGGACCACCTTTGCTGCTAAGGGGTACGTACTAGAATGCGCGTATTTTCCATACGCAATTTTCATAGTGGTAGTGGTGGAAAACAGGGAAATTGAACATTGTACCATTTCCCAACACTACCACCTGAAAATTACGAAAGGAAAGTATGATTAACAGAGAACAAGAATCCAAGAGAAAGGTCAAATACAAAGTCAGGTACACCTGATCAGGTCTACCTGATAGCGAGTGGCTGGCTTTTCGCAAGAATGTTGTTCTTATATGGGTCGTAGTCAAATAGGAAAAAGGCGCAGTCACTTACATATTAATTTATTACCATTTCAGAGTGCCCGATGAAATATGGACGCCGGTAGTATCAGACAAGATAGAATATTTATATATGACCAGGGAAGGTTTTTCAATGAGGAGTGGTCTGTTTGAATCCCGGTTGAAGTTCGTCAATTCTCTCCCACTTGATGTGAACAAGTATAAATTGGATCGTGAGAGAAATGAACTATGAAGCATTCAGAATAGTGTTTCTTCAAAAGTTGCCGGACACGAACATTTAATATTTAAGAACTTTTTTTTTTCTTATGAAGATGTAGGAACTTTTTTGCGATAAGGCTACATATCACATATCAAATGATGATAAAATTGACATGCTAAATTTTGCCTACTTGATTTTGTAAGACTGAATGTATTTTATTTTGTAAAAGACTGGGCATCCATGATCAAGCGTGCCGGGAGGCGCGCGAACGTCAAGAGTTCAGAGCGTCACCCGGCCTATATTAACACGAAATAGAGTTTCAAGGTTTTTGGGAATTTTCATAATCTTATGACTAGGCTTGCCAAATATCCAAAATGTCGATTCGGGACGTGAATCCGCGAACATAATTAGTTCTTACAAATGTGTCAGAAAAACAAAAACACATTAATTTTCCGTAATTACTTTCCTAGCCATAGTCAAGGCTTCTTCATTTCTCTCTCTTTTCTACCTCAGAGATGCATTGTTTTCTGTTTACATTCCTTACTTCTATCTTTGTCTTTACAGTGGCGTCACTTGAGTCACTTTTCAAACTTTTTCTTCGGAGGTTTGGAAAAGTTTTTAATTAGAAACTACTTCCAGGTTCCTGATCTTTGGTTAAGAAGATTCAATTCTGTAGGCGTAGGAAAAACAGGTCATTAAAGAAATTTAAAGGTTATTTTAAGAGCTAACTAAGATATGAAGGGAGTAATTTGAAAGACTGCGAAAGACTATGATCGGGAATAAAGTGAAAACGTACTTAAATTGTGTCGTACAAATAGGCGCAGTCAAGATAGAATACCATCAGATATTTTTTCTTACTTGAGTGACCAGAGTTTCTTCACTGAGAGCCGTTGCTTTTGCTTACCTGTAGCTGCTGGACCCAGCGTCTACGTCCTTGCCTTTGCAATACTTGAGTCCACAGGGATACCAGTCAATACAAAGCTCCAGTCTACATGTACAGGGTGACCACAAGTTGGCGTTCTCCGTACAGGGTGGACGAGCCTTGATGGGAAACTTCTTGGTGTTGCTCAACAATTTGGTCGGGGAGATCCCTGAGGGCAAGACGAAACGGAGGAAATTTCAATTAAGTAATAAGTTTTAGAGCAACTTGAGTGCAACATATCTATGATTTATTTGACTGAATGAAGTGAAGGTGAAAGACTAAAACTTTTGGTACCTTCATATGTATGTAATAATGTACCTACATTCGTCTCAGCTTGGGCAAAAGAGTCTGAGTGAGGTCTACAGTTCACAGAACTACCAGTATATCTTATTTATACTGTCAGGTTTCAGGTAAGACTGAAAAGTCCCATTATTTTGTTATCATTATAGCAAAGGTTTTTCCCCCCTTTGATAGAAGTCTAATGTAAAAGATTTTTAGTGACGGGCGGTTCACCCTCCATTTGGCGACAAGCTAAACGCGTCCTCACGTAACATCAGTGGCGATACACAGGTCTTAATTCCGAAATGTTTTATGCAGAGCGTCACCCGGCCTATATTAACACGAAATAGAGTTTCAAGGTTTTTGGGAATTTTCATAATCTTATGACTAGGCTTGCCAAATAACGATTCGGGACGCGAATCCGCGAACATAATTGCCAAATCCGCGAACATAATCGCAAAATCCGCGAACAAAATCGCGAAATCC
>NW_007379151.1:0-8015 GCF_000475195.1 Diaphorina citri | reverse complement strand
ACTACGGGCTAAAAAATTCCCGGAGGGACGGACCCAGCTTGTTTCGTTTAAGGCGGTTTATACAACATTTTCTCGTTTATAAAGGTTTAGCAAAGTGGAAGAGCAAACTGATGAAAGCATGACAAATTTAAACAAGTTAAGAACAAATTCTGATTTATAGAGGTACCTAATTTTAAAGTTAAAAAACGCGTCCCGAATTTTTTCTGGGACAAAAACGGAAATTCGGACAAAACGCCCCAAAATGAAAAACTGAACGGGACGCCGGGACACCCCCTGAAATTCGGGACTGTCCCGGCCAATTCGGGACGTTTGGCAAGCCTACTTATGACTATCAATAGACTCACTTGTAATTCTAGTCAGCACGTAATTATGAACAGGAACATCTTTTATTATTTCTCACCTATCAAGCTCTCATTGTTAGAAACAACAAAAGCAAAAATAATAAAGAGCAAGTAGTAGCTAAAGCCAAACTCGATAGCACTTCAAAAGTCAAGTATTGAGACTTGCTCTTAACTTCAGTGGTATGAGGAGGCAGAGGTATATTGATTTTCACAAGCTTATTGATTTTCATGAGGTTTTTCAAGTGGTATGTTATCGTCTAAGAAGCCAAGAGCATAGAAGAAGTGCTTCAGACTTGTGTCTTTAGATTCCATTTCATGATGGTCCATTGTGTGTACTTATTTTGAAAAAGTCAAGTAGATTTTTTTGATTAGGTCTAGCATTTTGTGTCTAAGTCGAATACTAGGTATAAGATCTTTTATTTATATAAAATCTAAAAGAGATATGTACCTAAAGCAGAACATGAAAATATTGAGATAACAATGAAAACACTGAAATAATTAAACGTTAAAATAAATAATAATTGTTGTTCTTCTTCCTACATTTTTTTATTACAAAATATTTGAAATAACAAAATAAATATGGCAAAATATACATGACATGCATCATACAAGTACAAGTAAGTAAGGTAGACATATAGGTACAGTAAAAAGAAAATAATACGGGAATAATGAAGAACAAAATCAACTAGTAGTAATTTTGATGGTACAAGAGGATTTGTTTTTGTATGTCAATTAACTTGTTCGTTTTGAAGGCGAATTATTATTAGATTCCTATTTGGCATCCAAAATAGATAATTGCTTACCTCATTTAATTCACTAGAGTTTTTGGGAATCCCTAAGAACCCTCTAGTGACTCTAGTCATACATAAAATGGGGTAAGAAATTACATATGTTTTTAGGCTTATTTTGTATGTCAATTAACTTGTTCGTTTTGAAGGCGAATTATTATTAGATTCCTATTTGGCATCCAAAATAGATAATTGCTTACCTCAATTAACTCACCAGAGTTTTTGGGAATCCCTAAGACTAGAGGGTTCTTAGGGACTCTAGTCATACATAAAATGGGGTAAGAAATTACATATGTTTTTAGGCTTGCACAAGGATTTTTCCAATACAATACATAATAAATGATAAGTGCATATATTATCTCGTTTTTTAAATAAATTAAAACTGGAAACAGAGATAACGTTTTTTTTATTATTATTATTATTGAAAATTATGCTTTCAAATGCTAAGCACCTAGGCGTCCATAAAAACAAGTTCTTTACGGTCCATAGGGTACATAAACGTATTATTACATACGTTGGGAATAGTGAGGTAAACGGCACAGGAGAAAAGAAAGACGATGTGATAGATTAGATATAGGGGACACATCCTACAAAGGATGGTGATGGGAGTTGACATCTCAACACTAAGTAAAAGTACATTATCCAAATAGCATTCAGAATTTCACACCCCCTGAAATTCGGGACTGTCCCGGCCAATTCGGGACGTTTGGCAAGCCTACTTATGACTATCAATAGACTCACTTGTAATTCTAGTCAGCACGTAATTATGAACAGGAACATCTTTTATTATTTCTCACCTATCAAGCTCTCATCACCCCCTGAAATTCGGGACTGTCCCGGCCAATTCGGGACGTTTGGCAAGCCTACTTATGACTATCAATAGACTCACTTGTAATTCTATTCAGCACGTAATTATGAACAGGAACATCTTTTATTATTTCTCACCTATCAAGCTCTCACTGTTAGAAACAACAAAAGCAAAAATAATAAAGAGCAAGTAGTAGCTAAAGCCAAACTCGATAGCACTTCAAAAGTCAAGTATTGAGACTTGCTCTTAACTTCAGTGGTATGAGGAGGCAGAGGTATATTGATTTTCACAAGCTTATTGATTTTCATGAGGTTTTTCAAGTGGTATGTTATCGTCTAAGAAGCCAAGAGCATAGAAGAAGTGCTTCAGACTTGTGTCTTTAGATTCCATTTCATGATGGTCCATTGTGTGTACTCTAAGAAGCCAAGAGCATAGAAGAAGTGCTTCAGACTTGTGTCTTTAGATTCCATTTCATGATGGTCCATTGTGTGTACCTATTTTGAGCTAAGAAGCCAAGAGCATAGAAGAAGTGCTTCAGACTTGTGTCTTTAGATTCCATTTCATGATGGTCCATTGTGTGTACCTTGTTTGTTTACAATTCCTATTTTTTTTTTTTTTTTTTTTTTTTTTTGTGCTATCCTACGAGTACCTATCAGTTTTCTATTCCTTCATCTAATGTTGGATAAAAATGCCACATGCTAAAATTAAATTTAAATGTAGTTCATTTAACAAAAAATAATGTCCCTATCGTTTTGGTTTTGTACACACTTTTCCATATAAGATAGTAACATTAAGTACCCTGTTTTTTTTTTTTTTTTTTTTTTTTTTTTTTTTTTAATCTGGAGTATTTGATCCATTTCGTGAATCGTTTTGTATTTTCCATCCCCTTTATGCAACATTACTGCACATTGTGCATTATTATTTAGAATAAAGTGTGTCCCCTTCTTCATTGAGTAAGATCTCATTCGCAAAATGTAGTTTTTTTTAATAATAACATGAAAATCGAGCAAAAAAATCTCATAGAAAAGTCTAATGGATCTTCTTGTCCATTCCATTTAAGTGTCCCGACTTTCTTGTACTGTGAGGGGTAAAGTTTTGGGGTAAAGCTTGCCTTCTCTATTTTTGTCTCAATTTGATTATTTGTTTTCATATTTTTCTAAATTTTAAAGCCAATGATGAAGGGGTATTTTAATGAGATCTATTAAAATCTATGCTCAACTCAATACCTACTGTATAACAGATTATTTTTTTTATATTTTATTGTAATCATTTTAGGGCATCATTGTTTCAAACTTTTGGTCATGTTTGGTTTCTTGACCTGTTATTTATGTTTTTGTCTCAATTTGATTATTTGTTTTCATATTTTTCTAAATTTTAAAGCCAATGATGAAGGGGTATTTTAATGAGATCTATTAAAACCTATGCTCAACTCAATACCTACTGTATAACAGATTATTTTTTTCATATTTTATTGTAATCATTTTAGGGCATCATTGTTTCAAACTTTTGGTCATGTTTGGTTTCTTGACCTGTTATTTATTTATTATGTTTTCACTTTCTTTTACTCGAAACCAATGTTGGATTTTGTGAACAAAAGAAGTCTGCTTGTACACGAAAACATTAGCTCGCATTAACACACCTGAAATATCAAGTGTTAAAGTAAGTGCAAGCAGAGAAGTAATCTTGATCCGCTAATCCAAACGAGTACTGAAAGAAATGTCTAGTTTACCACGTTTATCGTAAACCCCGAGTAATTTATTCCATATTTTGTTTTTTATTCTCATCATTCTAGACTCCAGTCTTGGCCCTTTCTTATACCACGTTTATCATAAACCCCGAGTAATTTATTCCATATTTTGTTTTTTATTCTCATCATTCTAGACTCCAGTCTTGGCCCTTTCTTGATAATGTTTCACATGGGACTGAAAGCAAACGGTGGGTAGATAGGCGAAGAGGAATTCATTGAAACTTTCTGAAAAATCGTATTTCAATCGGGGGAAAAAATTACGGGGGTAATTTTCCCTCATTTGTTTTTCGATATTTTCGCAATGTGTTCATGAAAGTCTACTCTCCTTCCAGCCCTGGTCCTTTTTGTGCCAATGTGAAAATGCGAACTTTCCTAATAATGGAAAATTTTCCGAGATTAAAAAACCGCATAGAATGAGTTCAGAAAATTGATCTTTCATGTTATTGTAACTTTAACCAAAAACAATGATGAATTATTGACACAACTTGAATTAGTTTTTTACATTTCGTACGAACTTATCAATATTTAATTGTACTTTTTTTCCTAAACCAAAAAAACGAATAAAGTAAAAACCCCTCTATTTTGAAATCACGTGAAACTGATTTTTTGTCTTTTCATTGAGAATTATTCGAAACTCATAACACTGGTCAATGTTATTTAAGATTATATTTTAATTACTATGAAATGCTAACTACAGACTACCTAAAATAATGACTTTTTTTATCAGTCGCCTGGTAAGTGGAAAGGTGAAGGTGCGACAAAGGTATACATTTTGATTCTTTTCGAAGAAGAACAGCAATGGGGAAAGATTCAAGTTTTCAAGGGCCATCAAAATCCTCTTTACATGCGGTCAGGAATTTTGTAAAAAAAGGCAGTTTATTAAAAAAGTGTCATCAGCAGTTGGCTAACTGCAATTTTTGCTCATCAGCTGGTGTTTCTTATCCAGCCGTTATTTCGATTAAAAATAAGTTAGAGTTATAAAATTATTGTTCGATCAATTTTGTCACATAAATGATGTTCCTTAGTTGAATAGGCACCGCCATTTTGAATCCTCCGCGAGATCACAAGTCTTGAGAGTGATGGCCCTCCATTTGGCGACAAGCTAAACGCGTCCTCACGTAACATCAGTGGCGATACACAGGTCTTAATTCCGAAATGTTTTATGTAAATGTAATGTAAATGCAGTTTCTTTGTGTTATTATGTCACCGGTCGCTATGCGCATTTATGTCATAGCTACTCATTTTCCTCACGAGGCTGAGTGGGCCCCGCAACAGCCAGTCACAAAATCAATCATTTGCATGATACAAATTTCTTGACCCCACCCGAGAACCGAATCCGGGTCTCCCGCGTGCAAGGCGAGCGCAGTGACCACTACGCCATGGGAGCTGATCGAAATGTTTAATCCCCTACACCCTACACCACTGCATACTCTAAGCCTGGTTTACATCATGCCAGGTAACTGTGTCTCATTTATTTTCTCGACAGGTAAATCTCCAGAGACTTAAATAATATTTTTTGCGCAGTGACCACTACGCCATGGGAGCTGATCGAAATGTTTAATCCCCTACACCCTACACCACTGCATACTCTAAGCCTGGTTTACATTATGCCAGGTAACTGTGTCTCATTTATTTTCTCGACAGGTAAATCTCCAGAGACTTAAATAATATTTTTAAAGAGAAAAATTTCGCCAAATCCGACACACACCTTTTTGTTGTTGTTGAGATGTTGAAACTTATCTTTAAAGAATTATCAAGGATGGAATAACATAAAGTCAGATGTTGAAACTTATCTTTAAAGAATTATCAAGGATGGAATAACATAAAGCTGTCTTTTCTGTTGGGAAAGGACTGAAGTCCCTTTCCTTGTAACCGAGGGTACAAAGGTTCTCTACATTATTGTGGAATAATAAGGGTACGAAGGAATTCAATCATATTTCTTCATCTTCCACGCTTTGAGAGAAAAATGGTAAAATCCATCATCTCAGCATTACCGTACACCTATGGAATACCTTCAGCCCACGCTTTGAGAGAAAAATGGTAAAATCCATCATCTCAGCATTACCGTACACCTATGGAATACCTTCAGCATATTATTATTTCAGTCCTGACATGTTTAATATGATCTCTTTCGGTGAAAAATCCTTTCCTCTCTTCTCCCTTCTTCCTGTCTATGTCTGTCCCTTAATCCTTTTTTTCTCTTTTATGAGCTTTAAGCTTTTTCTATGAAAAACGTGATCTTTTTTCCTCTCTGGGATGATACGACCTATCTTGTGTACCCATCTCTATCTTCCTTCTACAGGTACATCTTTCAGTTTTCTCTTTCCCTTTCACACCTTCGTTCTCATGGATGTAGCTGTGATAAACCCACACCTTTAAACCCAGGATAATGAAAAAAAAAATATAAAATTCAAAATTGTAGAGGAATTGATTCACAGTACAGAACATTTCGCATACACACAGATATCCAAATTTATCGTTTTTCCTTTTTTTTTTGTGTTTACCTTCTGATTTTTTTTTAACCTTCTGTATCACAGTGAGATTTTTTTTTTTACTTTTCTCTTACCTTATTTTTTCTCCTAGGTATTTTTTTTACCGGCTTAGGTACCTCTCCATCTTTTGCTTCAAGTATCATGGTGTACAAACAAGATAATATAGTCCCCACCAGCTCGTTGCTATTTTCAATGGGAGCTTTAGACTTGTTTTCTCTATTATAAATGTCAGATATACATAGATATAGAGCAACAAATACTTTTTCCAGTCTCTTTCTCCTTCTTGTATTTATTATGCATCACTCTCGCATTTTTTCTCCATCCCTCCTCATTTTCTCTCTTCTTTTCATAATTCTCGCTTTTCTTCCATAGATATTATTTTCATTCAGCGTTTTCTTTCTTCATATTCTTCCTTGGTATCTATTCTGTGTACCTCTTTAGTTTTAAGCTTTTTCTATGAAAAACGTGATCTTTTTTCCTCTCTGGGATGATACGACCTATCTTGTGTACCCATCTCTATCTTCCTTCTACCTACAGGTACATCTTTCAGTTTTCTCTTTCCCTTTCACACCTTCGTTCTCATGGATGTAGCTGTGATAAACCCACACCTTTAAACCCAGGATAATGAAAAAAAAAATATAAAATTCAAAATTGTAGAGGAATTGATTCACAGTACAGAACATTTCGCATACACACAGATATCCAAATTTATCGTTTTTCCTTTTTTTTTTGTGTTTACCTTCTGATTTTTTTTTAACCTTCTGTATCACAGTGAGATTTTTTTTTTTACTTTTCTCTTACCTTATTTTTTCTCCTAGGTATTTTTTTTTTTTACCGGCTTAGGTACCTCTCCATCTTTTGCTTCAAGTATCATGGTGTACAAACAAGATAATATAGTCCCCACCAGCTCGTTGCTATTTTCAATGGGAGCTTTAGACTTGTTTTCTCTATTATAAATGTCAGATATACATAGATATAGAGCAACAAATACTTTTTCCAGTCTCTTTCTCCTTCTTGTATTTATTATGCACCACTCTCGCATTTTTTCTCCATCCCTCCTCATTTTCTCTCTTCTTTTCATAATTCTCGCTTTTCTTCCATAGATATTATTTTCATTCAGCGTTTTCTTTCTTCATATTCTTCCTTGGTATCTATTCTGTGTACCTCTTTAGTTTTCACTTCCCCTACCAGTTGCTCTACTTTCCTACAGTTTTCTTTTATCGTGAAATTCCTTAGTTGCTTTTTTTTCCTTAAAAAAAAAAAAAAATCTCAATTTTCTGGGAAATATCTTCTTAAGTAAACGCTTTTCCTCTTTAGTTTTCACTTCCCCTACCAGTTGCTCTACTTTCCTACAGTTTTCTTTTATCGTGAAATTCCTTAGTTGCTTTTTTTTCCTTTAAAAAAAATCTCAGTTTTCTGGGAAATATCTTCTTAAGTAAACGCTTTTCTTTTTTAATTTTTTTTTCTTTTTAAGAGGTTTTTGACAGAGGGAACTGTAACTGCTATGGTCTTATCGTCCCGAAATTGGAGAGAGAAGGAAGACAGGATAGGAGAAAGCCAGCCGATCCGAAAACGAACATTATCTTAATACCAATTGGGTCCCGAAATCGCGAGGGTCAGTGACCAATTGGGTCCCGAGTTTGAGAGGGTCTAAGTACCAATTGGGTCCCACATTTGAATTGGTACCTGATTTATATACCTGTCGCTATTCTGATCTGATCTCCAATACCTATGGTACTTATAGCTTTGTATGTACCTATGTATATAAAATAACGTAACCAAATTATTAAGCGTGTGGTCAGAGTTAAGTTGTCACAACTTGGAAAAATGCCTTTGAGG
>NW_007379150.1:76328-76888 GCF_000475195.1 Diaphorina citri | reverse complement strand
TGCCTTGAAGAGGAGGTGGAAACCCGAGCCTCGGCCTCGTTGCTACTCAAACATCCTTTCCTCAAAATAGCGAGGCCACTGGCCAGCCTTACGCCACTCATTATGGCAGCGAAAGAGGCGGCTAAGGGACACTAGCAGGAGAGGAGTGAGGCTAAGGAATAGTCCTTCAATAAATATGACAGTACTCCAAGGAAAGGGATGGTTCTTCAAAAACGAACAGTACTTCAGAGAAAACAAAGACACTATCAGAAGAACTGCAGGAAAAAGAGCAATATTGTAAAATTGAAGTGGCGAAAAAAGGAAAAGTTTAAAAGAACAGTATTGCAAAAGATGTTACCAGGGGAATAGAACTGCTGGCCTCATTGCAACTCAAACATCCTTTCCTCAAAATGGCGAGGCCACTGGCCAGCCTTACGCCACTCATTATGGCAGCGAAAGAGGCCGCTAAGGGACACTAGCAGGAGAAGGAAGCGGCCCGGCTAAAGAACATTAGAAGACGAGAAATGGCAGGAAAAGAGAAGTGCTGTTAAAGAATATTAAGAAAAGAAGTCAGTATTTCT
>NW_007379150.1:64381-72742 GCF_000475195.1 Diaphorina citri | reverse complement strand
AACAAAAGAGCGTAGTCGATCCTAAAGTAACTATTAGTCAAGGAAAGAACCCGACGGACCCGCTCGCAGTAAACAAACTACCGCTCGGAAGGGTACGGTACAATGACCTTGAGGATACCCGCGCACACAATCTGGCAGGGCCCTTCGGGACGTACCCCTCTTCTCTTCTCTGTTGAAAATCTTATTTATCTATGGTGTCTTGCCAGTGATCGTGAAACCCTTTAGTCTTGTTTATTAAAAGCTTGAAACTTTATTAGTGCCTTAAGCTAAACAATAATGAAAGAAAATAATGATGTCATATCGCCGTCGATGTGATCATTGCTTTCATAACGTTAGCGCAGGTTTAAAAAGTTTAGCCCTTTACAACCTTTATAGGAAAAACCGCGCTAGGGGACTACAGTTTTTCACTAATAAAAAGTTCTCGAAACTATCGAAGGTTTTAGCTTATCTCCTCGCTGTCTTTTCCTTTTTCCCAGTCGGTAAGGCTATCCGCTTGGGAACGTTAAATAGACAAATCCTATTTCAAGAGGGGGCACGCCCTTAGCTTGGACGGCAGTGATGACGATGTTCGCGCTTCCATTCATCAAGCTATAAAAAGTTGTTAGTTCTGGGTAAAATCGCTCTAATAGTGGATAAAAAACAAAATCGACTAATGCTACTAAATTTCGCTATAAGAAACCGGAAAGTTTTCTCTTTTCCAACTCGACGGTTCCCGTAGGTTAAAATAAATAAATAAAAAAAAATCCCCGGCTTTGATTTACGGTTGGGTTTTCGCTAGTGGGGCCCCGACTAAACTACTCCGGCTGCTTTATGTTGGAGGGACTTTCGCCTTTTTCCGGCATGTTCTAAGATAGGGGGTGTTTTTTTTTTTTCGTGATTACACTTTTTTCCGGTTCAAAGGATAGGTTTTTTACAGCCGGATATTTTCACTCACGTCTAGTCTATTTGATTCCCGTTTCAGACGTAAGGTCAAAAAGCACAGACGACTTTTTAACGACCTAGAGTTAAAGGAAGGTTGGAAAGACGGTTAAAGTTGGAACCCGTTACAAAAGGAAAATAAAAGAACACTCTAAAACTTATACATAAATAACTTAATTAAGCCTCTTGCACCTTTTTATTATCTAATCCCCCGATTTTTACGCAGCTTTACGAAAGTACATAATATGCGTGACCGCTCGAGTCAGGGCCTTGAAACAGGACCCGGCGCTGACGGGACGCGGATCTAAATAGCATGAATGGGAACAGGATAAAAGAGGTAAAAACGCACATGAAGGATAACCCGGCAGGGGTACTGTCGTCTGTTAAGCAAGATCGAAGAGCGTATTTAGAGCAGCAGGCTCTCGAAAAAAAGAGCTGCGATCGGTGAACCACCCGCGGACATCGATTGCAACAATAAGACCAACGGTACCGAATGGACTTCCTTTTACTACTTATCAATACTCTGTACTTAATTAAAAATAACTAAACATACAAACAAACTCTTCAGGGAAAACTAACTACTTTGAACGCATTTACTTCGTTCCCTGCGAGATAGGAGTGCTAACCGAACGTGCCGGTCCTCCAGGCTCAAGCTAAAGGGCCGCCTCGGACTCCCAAAAAAGGCCCGACACGAACCGCAAGTACCCACGTCCTGTAACTCTTGTTAACTTATCGATGAAATTAGCTCGATGCGCTGGTCACGCGCGTAATGTACAGCTTCTCTGCTCCGGCTACTATTTATGTACTGCTAAACTCATTTACTGTCTGAACATTAATGACACTAAGGTGTTTTCAACACTTTTTTCGAGAGACGAAATGGTGTTCTAAGTACTCGGTCGGATCAATCTGGAAATCAAACCATCACGCAGACGGAACCATTCGCGACCCGCGCGCCCAAGCTAAAGGGCGGCCCCCTTAAAACAAGGACTACCCTATTACAAGTAAGAGCCTTGCGCGCCGAAAAGACGGATAGGACAGAAGGAATTGAGAAGAAGATAAAGCCCTGCTAACCCTGGTACCGTCAATGTCAAGGGAGACACTTTGGAGAGTTTTTTTTTTTTTTTTTTTTTTTTTTTTTTTTCTAGGTACTAAAACAAACTGCCGAGATTGGAGCTTCTAATACCCGCCAGGGTCTTTAAGGCTTAAACGTCGGACCCACACTTCGACAAAAAAGGACTCTCACTAGGAATTGTCCTGCACGAATGACCTTGAACCGTACCGTGTGACGGCGGAGTCTAAGAAGTCCCTACGCACACCCTACCCAGCTTCCACATGAATGGGCACTCAGGCCCATCCCCCCGCGACCAAACTAAAAATAAGAACAGGTCGTGGTGACCTCCACCCGTCCCTCCACTCCCGAGGCGAACTCCACGGAGGCACCTGCCACACCCTCCCCCTCCTCCCAACCTACTCCCTCTCCCGCTCCCCACGCTGTCCCCACTCCGCCTCCCTCCACCTCCCAAAAGAGCAGGCAGCACAGCCTCCCGAGGAGCTACCTCGAAAACACAAATGACACCTCCACTTCGACGCTGTTTTCGAAATCCATTTACCGTTTTCCTTGTCAGACTTTTTTCATTTCTCTCGGGGAATATGAATGAAAACGTTGGTTTGATCGGAATCTAAAATCTGACTTTCCTCGGCTTACCTTGACTCAGGATACGATCGTCCATATCTGCTCGAGAAAAAAAAAATTAAAGGAATAGTACCTTCCTTTCATTATACATAAAAAGTTGGATTATTTGAAGTTTTATTTGCTATCTGTATTAATTAATACAGTCGTCAAAGACCTGAAATGTTTAACCCGAAGCTGACGGAGGTTTATCCCCCGTCAGCGATCAAACCCAGTATAAGCGCGAAAAAACGGACTCTTATTTCGTTAAAGGAGTTTACAAGGAGTTCTCCGACCATGTTCGTTTTTACGAAGTTTGCAATTGTGTCGCGGCGTCCCGGTTAAAAATTTTGAAAACCAAGATGTTAGAAGTCTTTAAACCAGAGTGTACCAAGTTAAACCCCCCCCGGTCGGAATCAATCGAATCAACCATCACGCAGGAGGGAACATTCGCGATCCGTGCGCCCAAGCTAAGGGCCGGGCCGCCCGCCCTAAAAATAGGACTACCCGTATTACAAGCAAGAGCCTTGCTGAC
Source organism: Diaphorina citri (assembly GCF_000475195.1). NCBI lineage: Eukaryota > Metazoa > Arthropoda > Insecta > Hemiptera > Psyllidae > Diaphorina > Diaphorina citri. The sequence goes on along the minus strand of NW_007379150.1, from coordinate 69,620 downwards.
CGAAAGAGGATAGAGACAGAAGGAAAGAGGAAGCTAAGAGCAACTGACTATTTCCTGGTATCGTCAATGTCAAAGGGAGACATTTGGAGAGATTTTTTTTTTTTTTTTTTTTTTTTTTTTTTTTTTTAGTTAAACCCCCCGGACATATGCCGGTTTTTTTTGCTTAAACGAGCTCAAAACTTTTGGGTTGTCAAGTGAAGCAAGCTGTTACACTTCTCTACCTATGAGTGATACCTGAACCCAAGCGAGCCAGGACTGAGCGGTGCGCCTCCGCCCGCCTCAAAGTAGCAGCACGAGCGACCTCCACCCGCACCTGGCAGCTCCCTCCCTCCCTTCTCCTCAACCCCCTACCCTCCTCGGCGGCCTCACTCCCACTCCTCCCCCACCGACCGGCGTCACTGACGCGGCCCCCTCGAGCCGAACTCGGCGGACTTTCTCTCTTTTCTCCCCCCCCCCAAACTAAACCGAGGAAAACAGGCATCCGAACATTGGTCAACTATTTGACTCGTACCTGGTCGGGGAGGCAACTTTTGGCGTAAGTAACAACGAGCGTGGTTTTACTATTGGAGGGTGGACAGCACTGGACTGTACAGACCAGTGACATATTTATACGTCGGTATATCCGGACAATTATATTCTTTCCCAAGTGGAAATTTGAATCGCAAATGAGTTTGTAATGGCGCTGATTTGTTTCTGAAAGGTCTGTTTTTTTTTTTTTGCCGGGACAAGAAAGTTCAAAATATTGGCATTTCTCGTCGTAGGAACTTTTCTTTACTCGATTCCCCATATAAGAAATTTACCCAAATTGTGTGAATACCATAAAAAGACAGGCCCCACAAAAAATAAAGTTAAAGTATATATGTAAAAAATCTCAATTGGAAATTAATTATTTAGCCACCGAATCGTTCTCTTCCACCTAACCCCAATAACATTGTCTCCTTCTCCCCAGGTGAGTGATTGGAATATCTGCCGGGTGGTTCACCACAGACGGTGGTCACAGAGACCTGCGATGGAATGGGAAGGGCCAAATAGCGGCCGGTTCTGCAGGGAAGTAATGCAAGCCCTCGAGTTTCAACATAGCCATACCAAGTCATACATTCGAGATATCAAAGTGAATATCATACCTGCTGCGGACTGGAAACGGCAGGGTGTGAAATTGAGTAGAGCTGGAAAGATTTAGGCCCTTTTTAGCTTTCTCTTCAGGCCTAATGGAAGGAACGAGTAATGTATCGGGACTGCACAAATTTCGCATGAGGTCAGTTGTTTTAGTGCCCAAACGGCGCTTTGATCCCTAGGCCTAATCAGCAAAGATTCAAGTCCCATTGGTCTGGTGTGTGTGTCTGTGTGTCCGTGTTCTGTCTGTAAACAAAATATCTCACGGTAAGAGCTAGAGACTTTGAAATTTGGTATGTTAGCTGGTTCAAATGTACAAGGATGCCCGACACGAAACTTTTGGTAAGACCTAGGTAGGGCAACGGTTGGCGGCATTTATGCCGCTTTTTGGCGTTTTCGGTGTAAATTTAACAATATATCGGGACGGTATAAGCTAAAAGACTTGAAATTTGGTATGTAGTTCACAAAATGTGACCAGAATGGCAACTCAAAACGGTTTGGTTGAAGATAGGTGGCTGCGGTCGGCGGTATATTTGACCGCCTTTTTGGAACAGATTTCGACCCGCTTTTGGACAGATTTCGGACCGTTTTTTGGCGGTTTTCAGCTATAGCGAAAAAACGTCGGAGATATTGTAAAAGTTAGGGTAAAAGAACACTCAGAATAAAGCATCATTCAATAGGAATAAGGAAGTCGCGTGATGTTCACAACACCGATTTTTTTATTTTAGTATTAATAATTCTTTAGTGGAGTATTTTCGAAAAAATAAATGCGCTTGTTGATCATCATGTATCCGAAATTCACTACAACCGTCCCTTCTCTCTCCCCCCCCCGCCGTAGCTGACTTTTGGGTTTCTGCGCCCAAATCTCTCCGGGCAGTCCAACGCACCACTATGGTAGGCCCCCTACTGGATGGCACCCGAAGGTGGTCACCATAGGAAACAGTATGGCCCCAAGGTGGGATATTTTGGTCACTGGGTATCCATGGCTTATTTGAAGATGATTGAAGGAGAACCGCCTCTTATTTGGAATGAAAACCCGCTCAGAGTAAGGTTAGAACCAGAAATTTAACATAACTATTGTTTATTTGGGTATTTACATTACATTGGATAAACAAATATCAGCGGCTAGCCAGTATATATATTCCCCAATTATTACACCTAGATAAATTTTATGACGCTTGACTTGGACTCGAACCACCAACCCCCAGATCCAAAGTCCCAATGCTTAACCACGAGTTGATCCTTGTACAAATAGATATTGAATTGAATTGAATTGACGATAGAGTATATCCAGGCCAGCCTCATTTTCTCATACCTTACCTCTTCATTCTCTCCTGTCGGCAGGCTCTCTATCTGATCGCGACCAACAAGAAGCCGGAAATCAAGGAGAAGGAAAAGCTCTCGCAAATCTTCCAGGACTTTCTCGACCAGTGCCTTGAAGAGGAGGTGGAAACCCGAGCCTCGGCCTCGTTGCTACTCAAACATCCTTTCCTCAAAATAGCGAGGCCATTGGCCAGCCTTACGCCACTCATTATGGCAGCGAAAGAGGCGGCTAAGGGACACTAGCAGGAGAGGAGTGAGGCTAAAGAAGCGTCCTTCAAGAAATATGACAGTACTCCAAGGAAAGGGATGGTTCTTCAAAAACGAACAGTATTGCAAAACGAGAAAACAAAGACACTATCAGAAGAACTGCAGGAAAAAGAGCAATATTGGAAAATTGAAGTGGCGAAAAAGGAAAAGTTTAAAAGAACAGTATTGCAAAGGATGTTACCAGAGGAATAGAACTGCTGGCCTCGTTGCAACTCATCCTCTCCTCAAAATAGCGAGGCCACTGGCCAGCCTTACGCCACTCATTATGGCAGCGAAAGAGGCCGCTAAGGGACACTAGCAGGAGAAGGAAGCGGCCCGGCTAAAGAACATTAGAAGACGAGAAATGGCAGGAAAAGAGAAGTGCTGTTAAAGAATATTAAGAAAAGAAGTCAGTATTTCTTAAGAAGTAGCCACAGGAAATGAACCATACCCTACCTACAGCAAGAACGAACAGTATTGCATTAAGGTAACAGTACTGCCAAGGAAGCAACCAAAAAGAGACATTACTGCAGAAGAGGTCGGTCACCCAAAGATATCAGTAGAAGAGGAATATTACGCAGGAAAAGAGAAGTGCTGTTAAAGAATATTAAGAAAAGAAGTCAGTATTTCTTAAGAAGTAGCCACAGGAAATGAACCATACCCTACCTTCAGCAAGAACGAACAGTATTGCATTAAGGGAACAGTACTGCCAAGGAAGCAACCAAAAAGAGACATTACTGCAGAAGAGGTCGGTCACCCAAAGATATCAGTAGAAGAGGAATATTACTTGTAGAACTCACACATAGTGGACTTCCAGTTGTTTTAACCAGAGAAGTAGCGTTTTCAGAACCACAAATTTGACTTCGCCGGGAATCGAACCCGGCCCTTCTATATATACCTGGCTAAGCTATTCGTAGATTCTTCCCTCGGGAAACAAAAGGGCGTAAGTCCTCTTAGAATATCTTATCGTCTAACAAAAGGGCGTAAGTTCTCTTAGAATATATTTGAGGGGTTTTTTTTACCTTTTGCTTCTCGAGGGCCGTATTATGTCCCCGGAGAATTTTAAGTTTTTAGGATTCACAGGGACTTTTCGAGTGCCTAGATATATCAGGCCTGTTATTTAGACCAGGGCTGTTCAACATGGGGACCTATGGTGTTTCGGGCCCGAGTATTAGACCCCTTCAGTTCGGGGGCCCCGAGCTAGCTCTCTGGCCTGGACACCTCTTGGTATCCTCTTAATGGGATAGTATATGGACTCACAGCTTTTCTCTGGAATAAACCTGAGTATGCGGACTCTTTAGAGGTGCTGCAGGTTAATTTTAGAGAAACTGGGGAGGTTGAAATATACCAGTGAGGGTACTTCTAGGTTCCATCAAGGCCAGGGTATAGCAGCTTGGGCAGGGGAAAAAATACTGGTCACAATAGATCTACAGAGGTCGCAGTGTTAATTGCATACTCTCTTGGGAGAGAAGCAACCAGTCCCATAATAAATAAATAATAAATAAAATAAAGGAACAATATTCAAATTTCAAAATTTGAAATTTCTCTGAAAGAACTCATCTCTTCTCTTCTTTTCTTCCATTTTGGTTGGAAATTTATTTTATTTTTTTTTTCCATACCCTAAAAAGATCTGGAGGGAGTTTGTGATACCTATGTTACTGAGCTATTATTTTATTATTATTTGTTGCATGTTCCTGGAAATGAATTACCTTTGTGAATTCTGCTCTCGTGTGTTGGTTCTTGGTTATCCTTTGGGTAACTTTTGTGTCAGATATAGTATTAAAAAAAAAGTAAAAAGACACGCGGATTTCGCTTGATCTTCCTATAACTGATCAGGTTGAATTTTCGTGATCTTTAGATTCTCCCAAATCCAATCAGAAAATTCATGAACTCTCTCACAGCAGTCTCAGTTGTTCTTTAAAATTTAACCCGATATTGACGGGGGGGGGAGTAGTAAAATTCAGAAAGGAGGAAATCGAATTTTTGCTTATCCTAGGGGGGGGGTGGGGGGGGGGGGGGGGGAAGTAGTAAAATTCAGAAAGGAGGAAATCGAATTTTTGCTTATCCTAGGAAAAATTATGGTCGATCGACCTCAGTCCTCAATGTGGACGACCTTAAGGTGTGTCCACACTGCGGACTAAAGGTTTGTCCAGTATGGACGAACCTTTAGTCGCTTTGTTTCCTAAGCAACAGTATGCGTCGTGTGGCGATATAGACCAGGGGTTTCCAACCAGCGGCCCGCGGGCCACATGTGGCCCGCAAAGCCGTCAGTCCCCTTAGGCTTGATTTTTGCTCTTTTATTATGGACTGGACTCTGAAAATGGAGCATCCACCAACTATCCCCTCAAGAAAATCCTGGATACGGGCCTGCTCCCCTGTGTATGTGGCCCGCGAAGTACATGCCAATGTAGCATGTGGCCCGCATACACATGGAAGTTGGAAACCCCTGATATTATAGACAATCGGGTCCCTTGTCCTTTGAAAATGTTGCAATCTCAAGAACCTTCCGGTTAGGTATTCTATGACTAATCACTTTAAAAAAAAAAAAGATGTGTTT
>NW_007379150.1:29999-63521 GCF_000475195.1 Diaphorina citri | reverse complement strand
TCCGCAAGAGTGGCTTTGGATACTTGGTGCACCTAGCGACGAAAAAAAAAACAACTGCGTAAAGTCTGAGTCTTACATCTTTGTAAACTCTTTCTTTAGAACGAAAATTATAAATTGAATTTTTCGACCTTTTACAGTTTTTTATTGGGGTTTTTTTTTTTTTTTTTTTTTTGGAGTTTTGACCTCAGATTTGGATTTTTCACAACTTTTTACATAGGAATCGACCATTTATTTATAATTTTTACCCATTTGCAATTGCTCCATAAAATAAAAATATAACCATAACTCTTATGTACTTATGTAGGTATTTTTCGAAGAACTTGTTGATTATCTCTCCCTTCCCCTCTCTATCTCTCTCCTACTCTCTCTCTCTCCGCCCCTCCATCTCCTTCCCTCCTCTCTCTCTCTCTTTCTCTCCTCTCTCTCTCTCTCTCTCTTTCTCTCTCTCTCTCTTTTTCTCTCTCTCTCTCTCTTTCTTTCTCTCTCTTTTTCTCTCTCTCTTCTCTCTCTCTCTCTCTCTCTCTCTCTCTCTCTCTCTCTCTCTCTCTCTCTCTCTCTCTCTCTCTCTCTCTCTCACGTACGTCACACATGTTATGTATTTCAAACTTGCATTGGGATGCTACATATGCTATACCTATACCTACTGCACGCACTGTGTACGCACCTAATCAGCTAAAACTCTGTCGGTGAAGATCGTGACTCCACTATATTCGGGTGTCATCGGTTTTCGTGGTTGAATCTTACGAACTTTTCCGATTTGCGCCGAACTCTCTCGGTAAAGTTCGTTTCTCCACCATCGTGTGACTTCGGGTTTTGTGATTGACTTTTCCGAGCTCTGCCCATTCGCGTGAACTCTCTCTCGGTAAGGTTCGATTCTCCACGGAACCAATCGTGTGTTTTCGGCTTTTTTCGTGATTCTTCGCCTTTTTTTGTGCCCGTTTTCCGTGAAGACTGAAGAAAATCACAGAAATGGAACAGTAGTGAAAAGTTAAAACCTAAAACAAACTAAAATACACACCTGTCAAATTTTTATAGTGTTGCTCTCTGCCGGTAGAAAGTATAAATAAATGAGTGTTTTGATGACAAGCGGAAACTCTCAGAAACGTCCGAAATCACTTCGGGACCGTTCGCTCTTTTCGGCGGACTTCTACGAACGCGCCATACCAGTACGAACAATCTGTGTGGTTAGGTAGCGCGCAAAAAAGTATCACCCAAGTGGCGAGCATGACTATTTAGTATTTACGAAGTCAGCTGATTCGCGTGCTAAAACTCCCAAGTGGCGAGCATGACTATTTAGTATTTACGAAGTCAGCTGATTCGCGTGCTAAAACTCTGTCGGTGAAGATCGTGACTCCACTATTCGGGTGTCATCGGTTTTCGTGGTTGAATTTTACGAACTTTTCCGATTTGCGCCGAACTCTCTCGGTAAAGTTCGTTTTTCCACCATCATGTGACTTCGGGGCTAAAACTCTGTCGGTGAAGATCGTGACTCCACTATATTCGGGTGTCATCGGTTTTCGTGGTTGAATCTTACGAACTTTTCCGATTTTCGCCGAACTCTCTCGGTAAATTTCGTTTCGCCACCATCGTGTGACTTCGGATTTTGTGATTGACTTTTCCGAGCTCTGCCCATTCGCGTGAACTCTCTCGGTAAGGTTCGATTCTCCACGGAACCAATCGTGTGTTTTCGGCTTTTTTTTTCGTGATTCTTCGCCTTTTTTGTGCCCGTTTTTCGCGTCGTATGTTGCCAAAGTGGCTGCAGTGCGTGCGATTGTTGGTTGGACTTTTGAAGAAAGCCCGAAGGAAGAGAAAGAAGGAGAAGAAAAGGATGACCGTAAAACGGCGGGTTAGATTTCGGATGAATTTGGTGGAGATGATCAAGCTCCGATGGAAACGATTCCGGGAGAGGCTGAACAAGAAGAAAGGTGAGGGAGAGATGTGAGATACAAGGGAGTGAGATGGGATCTTTTGTCGAAAAGTGAGGAAACATTTTTTTTTTTTTTTTTTTTTTTTTTTTACAGCAAAATTAAATAGCTTTAACAGTTTCCTTCATTTTCTTAAATAATTCAAAGGTTCCCAGATGATAAACAAACGTCAAGTGTTGACCAAATTGATTTAAAATAGAAATACCTCTGCTTTATTAATTATTATTATAAGGTCGGCTAACCTTGACCTCATAACCTAGACATTTTTCCGTTGTCTGGAATTTAAAAATAATAAAAATAAAACATGTTATTATTTATAATAGGTAGGTATTATGTATGGTGCGTTGGTATAACATGATAATTTTCTGAGTATAATTGTGTGTGTATTTTATTTTGTTCAATAAATAACCCTCATTTTATATTTATCAGTTCAGTGGGAGAAAATATTTTTGCAAAAAAAAAGCATTAGGTAGTATATTTTTGTGAAGAGCAAGGCCGCCTTGTGGCAAGGCAATTGAAGAGTTCATTTATGTTTTGCAATGTTGTGTAGTACAAGTTGTTGTTGTTTTGATCGTGATCACTCAAAAATATGGGTAAAGCTAGTTACATGTCACTATCATGCCTTGATGTTGAAGACGCTCGTTTGTGGTAAACAGGTGTTTTTTTACACCATCAACACATCAGAGAACCCCTGCCCCCATCATCTATGTTTAAGCTTCTAGTCTTGTAACTGCTCCCACGCAGCCTAAGGGAAACTGCCCGTATTATTGCTATTAAATCTGGACTTTATTTAGTCTTTGTCCACCCTGATAATAATCGTGAATGATAACAACACATTTAATACAAAATCCCTCTCCCGAGTGAAATACACCTACAGGGTGGCCAGAAAGTTGTGTCCAACCCTGTAAAAACGAAGTAATTTGTCTGGCTAAGGGGGCGTTAGAGTGGACTAGCGTCTAACTGTTGGACTAGAAATAGGGAGTAGCCCAGCTTAGCCTGTCTGTGGGACTATAAACAGGGAGGAGAACAGCTAACCCTATAACCAGCCTGACTAGCCGTTCTTCTAAGGGTTTCTCTCTACTCTCTCTGAATAAGCTCAAGTCCTCACGATGGTTGACTGCGGTTCAGGACGAGCCAATTAAACATGGCTAGAGACCATCACCCCGGTGTATGGCAGGGGAAAAAAAGATACCTACCCTTTTTGTATTCTGATATCACAATTCGGCTACAGGTTAAGCTACAACAACAACAACAACAACAACAACACCAACAACAACAACCAGGCCAGTAGCTGGACTGCCTACTTACTTACCTCATGTAATCCAGAAGGAAAAAGAAGAAGAAGAAGAAGAAGAAGAAGAAGAAGAAGAAGAAAAAAGATGAAGAGGGGGGGTGAGGTTTTTGCACACCCTATACGGATAGAGTGCATATTTGTGTGACTGTACCTCTATTTATTAGTGTCCGGGTACCCTTATGCTTGCTACCAATGGAAGTTATCAGTTATTAAACAACTCGTGAACTGACAAAGCAAAAGTCGATTTATCGAATAGATTTATCACCGCTTTTTTAGACAACAAAAGTGACTATCGACCGTTTCTTCAGTGACTATCGACCGTTTCTCCAGTGACGATCGACGGTTCTTTTCGAAAGTGAGATTTTTTTTACCACGATTTTAATCTAATTTGAAATCTTATTGTTTAAAATCTTGGGCGCGATTCTCTACAGTTTAATGACATTAGTGTGACAAAATTCCTAATCCAATTTTTCTGTGTTTTTAGGTTCTTGGTTATCCTTTGGTTAACTTTTGTGTCAGATATAGTATTAAAAAAAAAACACGCGGATTTCGCTTGATCTTCCTATAACTGATCAGGTTGAATTTTCGTGATCTTAGATTCTCTCAAATCCAATCACGCTCGCCCAGCAGCCCAAGAAAGAACTGATTATCAATGAAATCCTAGTGATGCGAGAAAACAAGCATCCGAACATTGTCAACTATTTAGACTCGTACCTGGTCGGGGAGGAACTTTGGGTAAGTAACAATGAGCGTGGTTACTAACTGGATGAGTGACAGCACTGACTGTACAGACAGTGACTATTTATACTCGTATATCCAACAATTATTTTTCTCCCAGTGGAAATTTGAATCGAATGAGTTTGTAATGCGCTGACTTTGTTTCTGAAGTGTTTTTTTTTTTTTTTTTTTTTTGCGACAAGAAAGTTCAATATTGGCATTTCTCATCAGTCTCTTCCACCTAACCCCTAACATTTCTCCTTCTCCCCAGGTGGTGATGGAATATCTGCCGGGTGGTTCACTCACAGACGTGGTCACAGAGACCTGCATGGATGAAGGCCAAATAGCGGCCGTCTGCAGGGAAGTACTGCAAGCCCTCGAGTTTCTACATAGCAACCAAGTTATACATCGAGATATCAAAAGTGATAATATACTGCTGGGACTGGACGGCAGTGTGAAATTGAGTAAGTGGAATAGATTTATAGCAACCAAGTTATACATCGAGATATCAAAAGTGATAATATACTGCTGGGACTGGACGGCAGTGTGAAATTGAGTAAGTGGAATAGAATGTAAGGCCTGTAATCGGGTCAAAATTTCGATGGTCAGTTTTTAGTGCCAAAACACGCTTTGAGGTCCCTAGAGCCTAAATCCAAAGTTTCAGCCATTGGTCTGTGTGTGTGTCTGTGTGTCCGTGTGTCGTGTGTCTGTCTGTAAACAAAATATCTCGAGAACGGTAAGAGCTAGAGACTTGAAATTTGGCATGCAGCTGTCAAATCTGACAAGGATGCGACATGAAACTTTTGGTTAAGATCGGAACAGTTGGCGGCATTTTACCGCTTTTTGGCGGTTTTCGGTGTAATTTAACAATATATCGGGAACGGTATGAGCTAGAGTAGATTGATTCCACATAGGCTCTCACCTTCAGCTCTTTCAATTCCACAAGGAAAAAGTTAGATTGCCATTTCCGCCACTCCCATAGTTTCAGCAGAACCAACACTTCACCAACCGCACTCAACGACCTCTCCGGAAGATTAAAAGTCCAAGCATCCGTATCCAACAAGCTTCACTCCAACCACCAGTAGGTACCACAATCTCAGGAAAGAGCACGGAAGTCAATTACCTACCTTTCAAGTCTAATTTACGGTTAGCTACCACACTTCACAGGCGGCACAAATCAAGGGGACCATTTACACTTTTTACAGGCACCACACCTCAAGGGGCACCATTTATACTTTATAGGCACCACAACTCAAGGGGGACAACTTACACGAGGTAGCATAAATCAGCGGGAACCATTTAAGACGGGAAAATCATCATCTTCATCCGATCACGATTCTTCTACTGAAAATAAGTAGAATTACCTATGTAGGGTAAGGGTACCAGTTATTAGCACGCATGTATAAAACAGTGCGCTGGTTATTGTCACCTCGGTGAATGAGTTCACCCCCTTTTACATTCACTCAAAGGCCTCCAAGAATTGTTGGGACGAAGGATCCCAAAGGTGCTAAGTTCCACGAATTTACGAGTCCCCATTCTTTTGTTAATAACTAAACATCTTCAGTCATGAATACGGTTGCCAACCGTACGTTATTTCCGCGAGTAGTGTAGGTAGTAACGTACTAGTATGATGAATGTATAACGTACAGCATGTTGTCACGAGATTTTTATCTCTAGTGCATGCCTTTGTTCCGGGTAAAAATCGGGAAATCCGTATTTTTTCACCATTTTGCTAGTTTGTACCGTATATGCAGAAAAAAAAGTTGGCAACCCTAGTCATGAAAATGTTTGTGCAGTACAGACTTAAACCCGTCGCACAATGGAAGTGTTCAAGCGTTCCAATTCCAATGAAATTTTGGTTTTATAGGTTCTTGGTTTTTCAGGCGACTACGATTACGTACTACTAAAAGTCGCGCGACTGCTCTTTTAAATCGATCTGAGTGCACGGGATAGGCACTAGGCAATGCGCCAGGCTTGGTTCCTGTAACCAAACCAAGTTCCTGTAACAAGACCAAGTCCCTGTAACCAGGCTTACGTTCCTAAAAAGCCCAAAATTTTGATTCAGTGTTTAGTGTAAAATTGAAGATTTTGTCTAGGAAGGGCCCACTTTTGCCCTTTTTACCTAAAGAGACTCTTTACCAATGATAATTTCCAACAAATAAATCGATCTGAGTGCACGGGATAGGCACTAGGCAATGCGCCAAGCTTGGTTCCTGTAACCAAACCAAGTTCCTGTAACAAGACCAAGGTCCTGTCACCAGGCTTGGTTCCTATAACCAAACCAAGTCCCTGTAGCCAGGCTGAAGTTCCTGTAACGCTGTAACCAGGCCTAGTTCATTTAAAGCCAAGTTCCTCTGTATCTATCTGGCAGTGCGCCCAGCCAAGCTCCAGTAAGCACGCCTGTGTATCTTTACATGAACCGATTCAGCAGGTTTTTCTTACAATTTTGACACCAAACATGAAGACTATTATGGACCATCTGATAGATCCCAACTTGTATCCTCACTATTCCGAAAGCTTGTCTTGACCCCAACCCACGAGCAGCGGGGTATCGATTTGACCCCAACCCCGAAACAAGGGGTATCGATTTAACCCAGCCCCGAATGAGAGGTATCGATTTGACCTCAACTCCGAAACCGGAATATCCATTTAACGCAGCCTGAAGACCGAAAATTCCCGAAAACGAGGAAATTGTCCTGACCTAAGCGCCGGAAAGCGGGAAATCGGGTAGTGCCCACTTCGATTGGATCGATTAGTTAGTGCCCAACTGAAGTTGACCTCAACAGAGACGTGGATACTTGGTTTGAACAGTGTCCAACTGAAAGGAAGACTTGATTTCATCTACTGAGAGAAACCGTACCTACCAAAAGAAAACCATTCCGATTTGAACGGAGCAACAAATCCCTGAAAAAAGGTTTTCCGTGAATTTCCCGATTTTGAAAATTTGGACCGATTGCAATACTTTCATTACTAGTATAGCTCCGCTATACTGTAGTAATAGAAAGTAATAACAAATCGAATTCCGTGATTATTTCAGTTCGAATTGTTTTTTTTTTTTTTCGAATTTCCCAGAGTGCCGATGTGCGCTACGTGACCCTTCTGTGTGATATCTATTTTATTCTAAAAGTTGGGATACAATCCGCCCCGGGCGGGAATCGAACCCGCGGCCTAGCGCTTACAAGGCAGACGCACTACCAACTAAGCTTACTAGGCTGGCTCGGAACTATCAAAGCTCTTGAAAAATAACGAATCGAATTCCGTGATTATTCCAGTTCGAATTATTTGTTCTGATTTCCCAAAGTGCTACGTGACCCTTCTGTGTGGTATGTATTTTATTCTAAAAGTTGTCTCTTCTCTTCTCCCCATGCAGGGCTTCCGGGACGGTCTACACCGCCATAGAGTCCAGCACAGGCATGGAAGTCGCCATCAAACAGATTAGTTAGTGCCCAACTGAAGTTGACCTCAACAGAGACGTGGATACTTGGTTTGAACAGTGTCCAACTGAAAGGAAGACTTGATTTAATCTACTGAGAGGAACCATACCTACCAAAAAAAAAAACATTCCGATTTGAACGGAGCAACAAATCCCTGAAAAAAGGTTTTCCGTGAAGACTGAAGAAAATCACAGAAATCGAACAGTAGTGAAAAGTTAAAACCTAAAACAAACTAAAATACACACCTGTCAAATCTTTTTAGTGTCGCTCTCTGCCGGTAGAAAGTATAAATAAATGAGTGTTTTGATGACAACCCATCAAACAAATGACCCTCGCCCAGCAGCCCAAGAAAGAACTGATTATCAATGAAATCCTAGTGATGCGAGAAAACAAGCATCCGAATATTGTCAACTATTTAGACTCGTACCTGGTCGGGGAGGAACTTTGGGTAAGTAACAAGCAGCGTGGTTACTAACTGGATGGGTGACAAAACAAGCATCAGAACATTGTCAACTATTTGGACTCGTACCTGGTCGGGGAGGAACTTTGGGTAAGTAACAATGAGCGTGGTTACTAACTGGATGGGTGACAAAACAAGCATCAGAATATTGTGAACTATTTTGACTCGTACCTGGTCGGGGAGGAACTTTGGGTAAGTAACAATGAGCGTGGTTACTAACTGGATGGGTGACAAAACAAGCATCAGAATATTGTCAACTATTTAGACTCGTACCTGGTCGGGGTGGAACTTTGGGTAAGTAACAATGAGCGTGGTTACTAACTGGATGGGTGACAGCACTGACTGTACAGACAGTGACTATTTATACTCGTAGATCCACCAAACATGAAGACTATTATGGACCATCTGATAGATCCCAACTTGTATCCTCACTATTCCGAAAGCTTGTCTTGACCCCAACCCACGAACAGCGGGGTATCGATCCAGCCCAGCCCCTAATAAGAGGTATCGATTTGACCTCAACTCCGAAACCGGAATATACATTTAGCGCAGCCTGAAGACCGAAAATTCCCGAAAACGAGGAAATTGTCCTGACCTAAGCGCCGAAAAGCGGAAAATCGGGTAGTGCCTGTGTTGTGGTTCTCGAGATAGAGCGATCAGTGTGTGAACTATGAAATGTGAACTGTGAATGAGTTCTTGTTCTTATAATATAAGATAGGTAGGTACTATGTATGGTGCGTTCGTATAACATGATGATGATTTTCTGAGTATAATTATGTGTGTATTTTATTTTGTTCAATAAATAACCCTCATTTTATATTTATCAGTTCAGTGGGAGAAAATATTTTTGCAAAAAAAAAGCATTAGATATTATATTTTTGTGAAGAGCAAGGCCGCCTTGTGGCAAGGCTATTGAAGAGTTCATTTATGTTTTTTGCAATGTTGTGTAGTACAAGTTGTAACTGTTGTTGTTTTGATCATGATCACTCAGAAATATGGGTAAAGCTAGTTACATGTCACTATCATGCCTTGATGTTGAAGACGCTCGTTTGGTAAACAGGTGTTTTTTTTACACCATCAACACAATAGCTTCTAGTATTGTAACTGCTCCACCGCAGCCTAAGGGAAACTGCCCGTATTATTGCTATTAAATCTGAACTTTATTTATTCTTTGTCCACCCTGATAATAATCTCAGTCCTATGCGATTTGACCCAAATAAACAAAAAATGTAACAAAAGTCAAACGCCAAACTCATCCCCCCCTCTTTTCTCTCTTTCAGGCGGCTCAGCCGAGCTCCCCCGGCCAGCACTGCGGCACCACCCCCCTCACCCTCACTCGGCCGGCTCCTCCCACTCCCCCCACTCCTCTTCTCCTCCCTCCTCTACGGTCACGCCCACCTCCAGCGAGCACGACGATGAAACTCCGCCCCCTCCCGTGGCGAGTCGGCCCGAACGAACCAAGTCCATAGTGAGTATCCATCTCCTTCACATTGGTCGAACGAAGTGAACTGTTGGGTTTTCAAACTCGACAAATTCGTTTTTTTTGGCGTATACAGGCCCCCCAAATTGAACCATGAGACCAAATTTCTGAAGATTGTAGACCAATGGTTTTAAAAATTGGCCTGCGGCGCTGTGTTAACGTTGAAGCTTTTTTTCTTGTACTCAGCCTCTTGAGGACATTTGAGGAAATTGCTTTATTCTCAGGAAAAAAAAAAGTCCGATATGACCCAAACTACGACTGACCCGATTTTGGTGGCAGTCGAAGCCAATTTCTAAAGCTCCCAGAACTGCTGACATAAATAAATTATGTCTATCGTTTATTTTTGAAGTTATTAGGTTGAAAAAAAAAGAGCTCGTCTATACTGCTAGCATAGGACTCAGTTCCATTCGCTCTTTCAGTCTAAAGGCTAGTTTGGTTGCAAAGTATAGTCCACTTCAACTGGAAAGTCCGATGACCTTTGGGTGCGCACTCGTCAAAAAATAGCTCGTTGATTAACAAGTAAGCATGTGAATAGATGATCCCATGGGATTTTTCACGCCGAACGTGAAGAGCAAGGCCGCCTTGTGGCAAGGCTATTGAAGAGTTCATTTATGTTTTGCAATGTTGTGTAGTACAAGTTGTAACTGTTGTTGTTTTGATCATGATCACTCAAAAATATGGG
The DNA here is from genome assembly GCF_000475195.1 of Diaphorina citri. NCBI lineage: Eukaryota > Metazoa > Arthropoda > Insecta > Hemiptera > Psyllidae > Diaphorina > Diaphorina citri. The sequence continues at coordinate 53,529 of NW_007379150.1, read as the reverse complement.
TAAAGCCAATTACATGTCACTATCATGCCTTGATGTTGAAGACGCTCGTTTGGTAAACAGGTGTTTTTTTTACACCATCAACACATCTGAGAACCCCTGCCCCATCTTCTATGTTTAAGCTTCTAGTCTTGTAACTGCTCCCACGCAGCCGAACTTTTAGAACTGTCCGACTTACAGTTGAGAAGTTGCGGTTCCCCTCCATGCGCTTCCATCGGACTTCCCAGATGACGTGGACTGTATAGGGCTCTCTTTACTTTTTTTTAAGACTGTTTTTTTTTTTGCCATTTACCAAACTTTTGTCCACTTTCACCTCCACAGTACACAAAGCCCATCGAGGAGCCCTCGAACACGACGGACGAGAAAACCTCCACCTCCTCCGCCTCACCCCTGTCCACCCCTCCCCTCTCCCTCATCCAACCTCCTCCCCCCTCCACACCTCCACGGAGCACACTCAACGGAGCCCTCACCTCCCTGCCACCTCCAGTGGTGCTGGACAAGAATAAAAATCAAACCACGCCCCCTACCGGACTCACGGGTAAGTACACCTCCACCCATCCACACCTCCCTGAAGAATCTGAGCGGCAGTGTGCCATGCCAAGTTCCAGTAAGCAAGTCTCTTAATGATCACTTTACAGCTTCAAACCCAGGCTCAATTCTGGAATTTCTGGGACCCCATAAGTGGTCATTCCAGCCTCATTTTCTCATACCTTACCTCTTCATTCTCTCCTGTCGGCAGGCTCTCTATCTGATCGCGACCAACAAGAAGCCGGAAATCAAGGAGAAGGAAAAGCTCTCGCAAATCTTCCAGGACTTTCTCGACCAGTGCCTTGAAGAGGAGGTGGAAACCCGAGCCTCGGCCTCGTTGCTACTCAAACATCCTTTCCTCAAAATAGCGAGGCCATTGGCCAGCCTTACGCCACTCATTATGGCAGCGAAAGAGGCGGCCAAGGGACACTAGCAGGAGAGGAGTGAGGCTAAAGAAGCGTCCTTCAAGAAATATGACAGTACTCCAAGGAAAGGGATGGTTCTTCAAAAACGAACAGTATTGCCGAAGGAGAAAACAAAGACACTAATCAGAAGAACTGCAGGAAAAAAAGCAATATTGTAAAATTGAAGTGGCGAAAAAAGGAAAAGTTTAAAAGAACAGTATTGCAAAGGATGTTACCAGGGGAATAGAACTGCTGGCCTCTTTGCAACTCATCCTCTCCTCAAAATAGCGAGGCCACTGGCCAGCCTTACGCCACTCATTATGGCAGCGAATAGAAAAATATTAGTAGTTGTTCAAGATAAGAAGTCAGTATTTCTAAAGAAGTAGCCACAGGAAATGAACCATACCCTACCTACAGCAAGAACGAACAGTATTGCATTAAGGTAACATTACTGCCAAGGAAGCAACCAAAAAGAGACATTACTGCAGAAGAGGTCGGTCACCAAAGATATCAGTAGAAGAGGAATATTACTTGTAGAACTCACATATAGTGGACTTCCAGTTGTTTTAACCGGAGAAGTAGCGTTTTCAGAACCACAAATTTGACTTCGCCGGGAATCGAACCCGGCCCTTCTATATGCTAGGCCAGTGAAATACCTGGCTAAGCTATCCGTAGATTCTTCCCTCGGGAAGCAAAAGGGCGTAAGTCCTCTTAGAATATCTTATCCTCTAACAAAAGGGCGTAAGTTCTCTTAGAATATATTTGAGGGGTTTTTTTTTTACCTTTTGCTTCTCGAGGGCCGTATTATGTCCCCGGAGAATTTTAAGTTTTAGGATTCACAGGGACTTTTCGAGTGCCTAGATATATCAGGCCTGTTATTTAGACCAGGACTGTTCAATCTCTCTCTCTCTCTCTCTCTCTCGAGTGAGTGAGAATTGGAATCTGGTGATTGTGGAGTTGTTGAAACTTTCTTCATTCCTGATGATGGTCTGGTTAGACATCATGTAGCCATGTCATTACATTTTGTCTAAAACCTATATAATATGTGTGTACCTATATATCGACAACACAAGAAACTAGGAAGAGAAGTAAGAGAACATGGACAAGAAAAAAAATTAATGTTGAATATTCTTCCATTCACCAAATGCAAAAAATTGCCCAGAGAAAGAAGATCCAGATGAGACACAAATGCTATCTTATTAATAAGAGAGGTTTTGTGTTTGTTTGTCTGGAAGAGGTTGTCGTCTAAACGGTAAGTCGTAGAAACTTGAAATTTTTTACACAGGTTCATGTTTTTATGGCGGTGGTTATAGGCTAGATTAAAATTTCCTAAAGCCAGCCGTTCGCGAGTTATTCAAGAAATTCGAAATTTTTGGCCGAAAACTGAGCGATGCAAAGCTCGCGGGTATCCCGCTAGTGATACAATATGATTCTGTGATTGTTCTCCTATGTCCATCTCGACACTATAGGTATCACGCTAAAGTTTTAGACGAGGAGAATTCAACTCTAACTTTATCGAACTTATGAAGAAATTACATTGAGAGAGAGAGAGAAATGAAACGGAAGCCAAATCGAGTAACTGGGTTCCGGAACTCCAATATTGAACTCTACATACCAGGAAGCTGGACAATAACAGAGCTCTTCCACCAATCCAACTTGTGGCACCTTATCACATTTTTTTTTTTCTCAATGAATCAATGATCTATGAAATAAATATGAAAATAAAATATAACATAACTCTACATACCAGGAAGCTGGACAATAACAGAGCTCTTCCACCAATCCAACCCTAAGTCTGCTAAAACTTGTGGCACCTCATCACAATTTTTTTTCTCAATGAATCAATGATCTATGAAATAAATATGAAAATAAAATATAACAATATCATGCATAACTTACCATGACTATTTTTGCCCGACATGTAGTCGTCCTTACAGATGAATTTGTTGTCATCCAGGACATACAGTTCTTCCCCCGTAGACAGCTGTTTTCGGCACACCATACAAGTGAAGCAGTTCAGATGGAACACCCTGTCCCGTGCTTTCCTCACGAGGTCTGACGGGGAGATGCCCTGAGAACAACCGCCGCATTTTGTACCGTACCGCCTGAGAACAAAATGGAGGAAGAAAGCAAAGTTAAGAAAGGTCTACAATAAACAGAGTCTACAGTCACCACAACAGTAAACAGAGTCTACAGTCTATACAGTCACCACAACACTCACAACAGTCAACAGTAAACAGAGTCTACAGTCAGCACAACAGTCTACAATAAACAGAGTCTACAGTCTTACAGTCACCACAACAGTCTTTCCTCACGAGGTCTGACGGGGAGATGCCCTGAGAACAACCGCCGCATTTTGTACCGTACCGCCTGAGAACAAAATGGAGGAAGAAAGTAAAGTTAAGATAAGAAAGGTCTACAATAAACAGAGTCTACAGTCACCACAACAGTAAACAGAGTCTACAGTCACCACAACAGTCATAAGTATATAGCGTTCACTCGTGACCAGTGTAAAGCATGTGCATTGGATAGAATGTACAGGGTGACAAAAAAATCCGCGGACACTTCTATTTTTCTGATCACTCAGAAATGGTGACAAATATTTTATACCTAATAGGTAGGAGGTAATGTCCTCATACCCATCTAATATGAAAATTTAGAAACGTTCATTTTGACCCCCGAGGCATTCAGGACGTAAATTCTAAACGTCATTTTGAGTCTAAAACAGTCACCACAACAGTCAACAGTAAACAGAGTCTACAGTCTACAGTCACCACAACAGTCTACAGTAAACAGAGTCTACAGTCACCACAACAGTCTACAGTCACCACAACAGTCAACAGTAAACAGAGTCTACAGTCTACAGTCACCACAACAGTCTACAGTAAACAGTCTACTCTATCGATTGAAACTCATAGGTATATGTACCTACTATAGGTCCCATTGGATAAAATCAAAAGGATATGGGTGAAATGCAGTGCCGAACAGATTGAAAAAAGACGTCTTACTCTCAGACTTTCTTTGTCATGGAAAAAGAAAAGGAAGAAATGACGCTGTGCAACCCCCTCGAAAAAAAATAAAGATTTTTTTTTTTTTTAGTTTCTGGGGCCCGCCCCTTTTGTCCCCTTCTCTTGTTTGATCAAAAGAAAGGAACAGGGGGGTGACAGCTGTACCCTCCTAGTTCGCCTACCCTATCTATATGGTACACGTCACCACATATTGGGAGGGGAGAGGTGTAAAATAGGGTATATAAGTGCCTAAAAAGCTAGTTACTTTTACATGGTTTTACTTAACTTGAGATCTCTGTTTGTTTGTTTGGGTCAAATCTTGTTTTAGTTTGGTGTTTGCACACGGCTCAAGGGGCGTGTATACCGTGACTGGAGCTCGATTCCCAACTGACCGTTCAAGTGACCGTTCAAGTGACGAACGGAACTTGACAATCGGTATTTAAATTCGGAAATTAGGTGGTTTATGGTCGAATCTGCTGAAAATTTGCAGGAAGGAGGCAGACGCGCTACCAACTAAGCTAATAACTAGGCTGGCAAAAAATAGAAATTGAAAATCTTGGTCATTTTTTTCATCATCAGATCTGAAGTCGTTCCAGAATTCCAGAAATGCGTTGACTATGAACAAAGCCTCTCCACCATGTTCTATCTTTGAACTTTTCTTCGTTAATGACAGAGTTTGGATCTAAACCTTTTTCTTCAATGTCCCCATGAATCATATCCATCCATCGCAGTCTCGGGCGACCCCTTCGTCTTCTCCCTTCCATTTCCAGATGAAACATTCTTGAAGGTATTCTATTTTCTTCTAGTCTTCTCACATGTCCGTACCATTATAATCTCGATCTCTCAATCCTTACCTGTACTTTTTCGCCACCCCGCTATTCTTCTTGATTCCTCGTTTCTTACTCTATCTCTCCTTGTTTTCCCGATCATACTTCGTATGATTTTAAATCATTACATGAAAGTAAAATCAAAAAATCAAATCAAGAATGATAATAAACTGAATATTAAACAAATTATCATTACATGAAAGTAAAATCAAAAAATCAAATCAAGAATAATAATAAACTGAATATTAAACAAATTAGGTAGGTATACATTACATGAAAGTAAAATCGAAAAATCAAATCAAGAATAATAATAAACTGAATATTAAACAAATTAGGTAGGTACATACATAGGTACTGATTTTCTCTAATCACGATCGAATAAACTACGGGCCAAAAAAATTTAAACCCCTTAAAAAAAAAAAAAAAAAAAAAAAACCCTTAAGGTGTGTGTAAACAATCTAAATATAGTCGACCGGCCGTAGATCGACGAAGTGAATCTATGTTGTCCATCAACGCATCAACGGCCGGTCGACTATTTTAAAAACCGTCAGGTAACTCTGGACCTGGACCACCCTGTAATACTTTTTTAACATAGTAGATCTTGTAGTATTACCTACAGATTGTGAGATGAAAGTTGTAGATTAGGTTGCAAGTGTGCAAATATGTTCATTAAACTGTTAAGTAATTACCAGATAAATACTATCAATAAGATCATTCCTGTTAAATAATTGTAGTATTACCTACAGATTGTGAGATGAAAGTTGTAGATTAGGTTGTAAGTGTGCAAATATGTTCATTAAACTGTTAAGTAATTACTAGATAAATACTATAAATAAGATCATTCCTGTTAAATAATTAACACTGTTAACTCCTCTCTGGCGAATAATTATGCGCTGACGAACTACCTTAGTTCGATTCCCGTCCGCGGCGAACTTTACTTACCGACATAAGGTTTGTTCTTGGAACGGCTGGCTTTCTTCCACCCTGGCCAGCCTAGTTAGCTTGAAAGGTAAAGTGCCTGCCTTGTAAGCGTTAAGGCGCGGGCTCGATCCCCGCCCGGGGTGACCTTTATCTTAACAGATATCAAACCTCTTTAAAAAAAGTAGCCATAGGTACTTACCTATTTATTTCGTAACAAATCACAGGTAAATTGCTGATGGTACTTATGTAGGAAGCTGGAGGTGTTATCAAGCGATGAGTTATTGGTTTGACCGACTTACCTCACGTGAGCCATTCTTAATATATTAATAGTTGCCAGTGGCGTAGCGTCCACGTAGGGCGTGTATGGCGGCCATACACTCAAAATTTACTCAAATACCCTTAAATATTGACTTTAAATATTTATGAAGAAGCATGTGCATGACTTATGTAGTAATGTGCATGGTGATGGAAATTAGTGCCCTACACGCCTTACACTTGACTTTAGACCACGTTACGCCACTGATAGTTGCTACCTATAAGTACCAACCTATCGGTACACATACAGATGTAGGTAATAAGAAGTACTTAAACAGTGGAAGTAGGTATGGTAGCTATCTATTATAAAATAGGTTCTTATGTTATGACAGGCAATTACCTACCTGGTCATAACAAATAGGTACATAATAGGTTTGTAGGTTCGTCTATATTTCTCTAGTTTTTTTTTTTTTTTTTTTTTTTTTTTTTTTTTTTTTTTTTTTTTAAAAATATTTATAAGATCTTATTTATGTAGATAAACAGAGGAGTAAATTCAGTTGTTTTTTTTTTATCTTGATAAACTGAAAGGTGTCCGAAATAAGGAAAAGCGATTACACTAGACCTGAGAAGAATATGTACCTAAAAATAAATAAATACCTAATAAGAAAGAGTCAAGAAGACACGAGTTATAGGAAAATCACAGTCTATTGTATTTCAATAATAAGAAATTGTATAAGTACGGTAGGTACATAAAATATTAACTAGAAAAGCTTAGGTCCAATTTCATTGCCATGCCTAGTTTCACGAAAATGGGATTTATTTTGAACTTTTTTTAAGTAGTCCCTCCATCCACCCCTGGTGGGCGATTGAAAGGGGGCACCTGCCGGCTTTCGCCTCAATCCCCCATTTATTTTCTAGTCAAAGTAACCCTGAAATCGGGATTTAAATAAAATTTGACGTCTACTGAAGAAATCTTGCATGAAAGCAGCTCTAAAAACGAAGTCCATCCTCTTCTTAAATGACAAGGACGGTTCTTCTCAAAGAAACTTTGCGGAACGCAGATAATCTCCTTCTTTCTCAGCTTTCTTCTTCAGCGACCCTTCACTAATTTTAACCCTCCTTCGATTCCCATCCAAGAAAACATCATCCTTTAACCTTTTCTACAGGCAGTCCGTTATCCTTCCCAAGAGACAATTCCTCTTCTTTTGTATAACTGTAGGACTCTTTCTTTCTAGGCTTTCACAGCCCTCGGACCTTCTTCGATGCCTCTTTTCAAAAGGAGCCTTCCAGCTTCAAACTCTTCTTCTGATTCAGCAAAATCATTTTTATCTTCAAGAGAAGCTTCCCTCTTCAGCTTTTCAAAGGAAGTCCATCTTCTTCTTAAAAGCCTCCTCAATAGTACACAACGGGCAGTGTCCCGGCCTTCTTCAGCACATCCTGCGGCTTCACATACTGATAGTACTTCTGACTCGCTTGCTGACTTTGCCCCAAGTGTTGATAGTCCTTCTTCAATTGTGGCCCTCTGATTTTTCTCAAAAGGAGCTTCAGCTTTTCAAAACTCCATCTCCTTTCTAAAAGAGTCCTCAATAGTACACAACGGGCAGTGTCCCGGCCTTCTTCAGCACATCCTGCGGCTTCACATACTGATAGTACTTCTGACTCGCTTGCTGACTTTGCCCCAAGTGTTGATAGTCCTTCTTCAATTGTGGCCCTCTGATTTTTCTCAAAAGGAGCTTCAGCTTTTCAAAACTCCATCTCCTTTCTAAAAGAGTCCTCAATAGTACACAACGGGCAGTGTCCCGGCCTTCTTCAGCAGATTCTGCGGTTTCACATACTGATAGTACTTCTGACTGGCTTGCTGACTTTGCCCCAGCTGCTGATAGTTTTGCTGATTCTTGGGCAGCTTCACGAAGTGCTGCGTTGAGGGTACATGGATTTGGCGGTCATTGGTGGCTGATCGAGACAGCTCGAGGGCGGCATGGTCGTCTTGGTTGCCGACATACTTGAAGTTGTGGCGGCTCTGGTTGGGGATCTCGTCGGAGTATCTGAAATCATTGAACATTGCGTTAATTGTAGCAATGTTTTCTATAGGTTATAGGAGTTAGGCTCGTTGCACACACACCAAAATTCCAATAGTGAAGCACACGTCGGAATGGGACCTTGCACACACGCCGACCGGTGATCGGTGCCGGTCACTATTGGAATTGGACGACCGGTAAAAAATCGGTCGTCCAAAACCGGTGTGTGTGCAACGGGCCTTAGAAGTGTCTGAATAGGTCTTCATTTCTTCACAGAATACTGCACTACAAACCATGTCATTGCCGAGTTTGGGAATTATACGTATAGACTGCCTAATGAATGACATAAAGTTGGAAACAAATTTAATATCGTTACGTCTTTCGTTATGGTAAACTTGACCACATCAAAAAACCTTTGTTTAGATTTACTGGAACATTGTCCCAGTGGGACACTATGGGGATCTCGTCGGAGTATCTGAAATCATTGAACATTGCGTTAATTGTAGCAATGTTTTCTATAGGTTATAGGAGTTAGGCTCGTTGGACACACACCGGTTTTGGACGACCGATTTTTTACCCGTCGTCCAAATTCCAATAGTGAAGCACACGTCGGAATGGGATCTTGCACACACGCCGACCGGTGATCGGTGCCGGTCACTATTGGAATTGGACGACCGGTAACAAAACCGGTGTGTGTGTGCAACGGGCCTTAGAAGTGTCTGAATAGGTCTTTATTTCTTCACAGAATACTGCACTACAAACCATGTCATTGCCGAGTTTGGGAATTATACGTATAGACTGCCTAATGAAGTAATGAACGACATAAAGTTGGAAACAAATTTAATATCGTTACGTCTTTCGTTATGGTAAACTTGACCACATCAAAAACCTTTGTTTAGATTTAATTGTCCCATTGTCCCAGTGGGACACTATCGGGAGGTATTCTTTAATTACCTGGCATTATAAGTAGACGGAATGGGCAGCTCATCATTATTGGTCGAGTACTTCTTGATCTTGATATGTTTGAAGTCAGATTCAATATCATCATCCACATCTTCAACACTTGGGTTGTATTTGGCTGGGGGTGTCTTGATGGGGACTTTGGGGATCTTGATCGTCTTGGGTACTGTCGGAATGTGGTGATCCTGGTGGTATTTGTCAGCGATGTGGTGGTTGGGCACAGTGGGGATGTGGTGATCCTGGTGGTACTTGTCGGCGAAGGAGGACTTGGCTGGGTACTGGAGACGAGGGTGTTCCACTTGGAAGCCGAAGTGGATGGGAACTTGACCTTCATAGTGACCTGTGGAAGATGAAGGGAAATTTAGAGATAAGAAGAGATAAGTGTTTTTATTTCGTAGCAATGAATCAATTGCTAGGTACATTAGACGCATGTGGTCTGTGTCGTAGCATGCCCATCCCATAGTTATGCCTCTCATTCTCTCATCAGAGGGTGAGAAGACATATAATACTTCAATCAGATTGTTAGGCTTTCATATATCAGTTTGAAATATGCTTCCTAAACTGTAGAAATCCAGTGCCAATAGCATCTCTCTCTCTCTCTCTCTCTCTCTCTCTCTCTCTCTCTCTCTCTCTCTCTCTCTCTCTCTCTCTCTCTCTCCTATCCAGAGTATAGCCTGGGTAGATATTGTAAATAATTTTATTATGTACTTATAGTAAGGTATCTATCTATCTACGTAATTCGGTGTTGTAATATTATGGTAGGCTTCTCTCCTCACTTCTTCACCCTTATCAGATCAGGTAGGTACCTTCCCCAACAGTGATGGATACTCGTTCCACTTGGAAGCCGAAGTGGATGGGAACTTGACCTTCATAGTGACCTGTGGAAGATGAAGGGAAATTTAGAGATAAGAAGAGATACCTAAGTGTTTTTATTTCGTAGCAATGAAACAATTGCTAGGTACATTAGACGCATGTGGTCTGTGTCGTAGCATGCCCATCTCACAATTATGCCTCTCATTCTCTCATCAGACGGGCGAGAAGACATACAATACTTCAATCGGATTGTTAGGCTTTCATATATCAGTTTAAAATATGCTTCCTAAATTGTAGAAATCCAGCGCCAATAGTTGACATTTCTCGACGGATCTCTGAGTTAGGCAATGTTGCGCATGATTACATTGGGGACCATCTGAGGAAAAGCGTGCTGATGGATTTTCACAGCTTCAATCAGGCTGTGGTGAGGATATTGTGAGGCCGTAAGAAGGGTAAAACCCCCATCAGTAAAAACCTCAACAGATATAAGATGACGTTGAACCTGAAAAATCCTTTTTTTTTAGGAGGTTTGACAGAGGGAACTGTAACTGCTATAAAGCATGACAAATTTAAACAAGTTAAGAACAAATTCTGATTTATAGAGGTACCTAATTTTAAAGTTAAAAAAACGCGTCCCGAATTTTTTCTGGGACAAAAACGGAAATTCGGGACAAAACGCCCCAAAATGAAAAACTGAACGGGACGCCGGGACACTTTTTCGGCATTAGGGCGATTTATCGGCTAGCGTTGTTTTCCACACCTGATCACCATCACAAACAAAATACGCAAAAAAAGTAAACCTCATTTTGTTATCTTTCATTTAAAATAAATATCACTCTTTTATCTTGAAAATTGAACGTGTAGCATCATTTTAAAAACCGTCAGGTAACTCTGGACCAATACTGTAATACTTTTTTAACATAGTACCTAGATCTTGTAAGTAGTATTACCTGTATTACGTACCTACAGATTGTGAGATGAAAGTTGTAGATTAGGTTGTAAGTGTGCAAATATGTTCATTAAACTGTTAAGTAATTACCAGATAAATACTATAAATAAGATCACTCCTGTTAAATAATTATTAACACTGTTAACTCCTCTCTGGCGAATAATATGCGCTGACGAACTACCTTAGTTCGATTCCCGTCCGCGGCGAACTTTATTTACCGATATAAGGTTTGTTCTTGGAACGGCTGGCTTTCTTCCACCCTGGCCAGCCTAGTTAGCTTGAAAGGTAAAGTGCCTGCCTTGTAAGCGTTAAGGCGCGGGCTCGATCCCCGCCCGGGGTGAACTTTATCTAAACAGATGTCAAACCTCTTTAAAAAATCTGGTGTGAACATCACACGACTTTCCTCTTCCTATTGAATGGTGCTTATATGGGTGTTCTGTTGTAACATTTACAATATCTCTAACCGTTTAGTCGATATAGCTGAAAACCACCGAAAAGCGGTAAAAACCCGCCAAAAAGCGGTCAAAATACCGCCAACCGCAGCACCTATTTTAACAAAACGTTTGGTGTTGCATCCTTGTCACATTTGTGAACTACATATTTCAAGTCTTTAGCTTATACCGTTCCCGAGATATTGTTAAATTACACCGAAAACCGCCAAAAACATACCAAATTTCAAGTCTCTAGCTCATACCGTTCCCGATATATTGTTAAATTACACCGAAAACCGCCAAAAAGCGGTAAAATGCCGCCAACCGTTGCACCTATCTTAACCAAAAGTTTCGTTTCGCATCCTTGTCATATTTGACAGCTACATACCAAATTTCAAATCTCTAGCTCTTACCGTTCTCGAGATATTTTGTTTACAGACAGACAGACAGACACACAGACAGACACACAGATTCACTGGCCAGCCTAGTTAGCTTGAAAGGTAAAGTGCCTGCCTTGTAAGCGTTAAGGCGCGGGCTCGATCCCCGCCCGGGGTGACCTTTATCTAAACAGATATCAAACCTCCTTAAAAAAGTAGCTATAGGTACCTATTTATTTCGTAACAAATCACAGGTAAATTGCTGATGGTACTTATGCAGGAAGCTGGAACGTGTTTTGGCACTAAAAACTGACCATCGAAAATTTGACCCGATTACATTACTTTCCTTCCTATAGGATAAGGAAAGTAAAAAGTAGCTATAGGTACCTACCTATTTATTTCGTAACAAATCCCAGGTAAATTGCTGATGGTACTTATGTAGGAAGCTGGAAGTGTTATCAAGCGATGGGTTATTGGTTTGACCGACTTACCTCACGTGAGCCATTCTTAATATATTAATAGTTGCTACCTATAAGTACCAACCTATCGGTACACGTACAGATGTAGGTAATAAGAAGTACTTAAACAGTGGAAGTAGGCATGGTAGGTATCTATTATAAAATAGGTTCTTATGTTATGACAGACAATTACCTACCTGGTCATAACAAATAGGTAATAGGTTTGTAGGTTCGTCTACATTTCTCTAGTTTTTTTTCCCCCTCATAATATGTACCTAAAAATAAATAAATAAATAAGTACTTAATAAGAAAGAGTCAAGAAGACACGAGTTATAGGAAAATCACAGTCTATTGATGCTGCGGGAGACGGGCTGGTAGTTCAGGATGCCTGGAATGGGAGAGAGCTGTTTTAGATGGAAATTTGTAATCTTCCTTTCTTGTTGAAGAATATGTTCCCCCTTGTGACTGAAAAACAAATTAGCGACATTTGTAATTCCAGACATTTGTAAACAAACAAACCAACATAATCTTCAGCAAGAAAGGAAATTCGCTAATTGGTTTTTGGCTTCCAGTCACAAGAGGGACTTTTTTTGTGACTGTTGAACTTCTATCTTCTAAATACCTACATATGTTTCATACAATCTCGTATAAAGTTATTAGGCAATCTGGAGTTCCTGATACATCAAGTCCCAGTTACTATCTTCTCATTTTACAGCTTGAAAGTCACAGTCACACGCTAATGATGACGTCTTGGGTGGTAACTAAATCTGGATTGCATGTTTTGCGAAGGAGTCATAATTGGTCATTCGGAATGACCAATTAAAAGAAGGTCTTTAAAATCTTTAAATACCTTCTTATCTTTCAATTTATCACGGGCTTTCGCGAATCGCTTTTAGGATTATAAATAGGTAAGAGAATGTGATAAGGGCATACATTCACAGGCAATAAAAATTAGTGGTCCATCAATTAGAAATAGTCGGCTTAATAAGGAGAACCAAAAGGCAGATATATCTGTGCAGAACTCCAAAGAAATATATCTGCCTTTTGGTGAAGTTCTACACAATATATCTGCCTTTTGGTGAAGTTCTACACAATATATCTGCCTTTTGGTGAAGTTCTACACAATATATCTGCCTTTTGGTGAAGTTCTACACAATATATCTGCCTTTTGGTTCTCCTTATCAAGTTGATCCACAGAACTTATATATAATGACTGCTGAAACCCTCCAAGAGAAATGGTAGGTACCTACCTATTAAAAAATATCCCAAATCCTGCAATCTGGTCACCTCCGTGGTCGAGTAGTGACCCTCAACTGGAAAGTACAATAGACTCGTGTGGTCTCTGTTATAGCTTGTAAGCGCTAGGCTGCGGGGTCGATTCCCGCCCGGGGCGCATTTTAGGGATAATCTCTTCGGTTTGGGGACGATAAGACCTTAGCAGTTACAGTTCCCTCTATCAAAACTCTTTAAATAACAATGATAATAATTAACTCCAACAGATGGTCATCTTCCCATACAGCACAAATCATTGTAATAGCTTTGTTTTAATGTGTATTACAAGTAGTCCAATGCGTTAACCACTGAGTTTGATCCTTGTACAAATAGATATTGAATTGAATTGAAATTGAAGATAGTGGTAATGCCAGCCTCCACCAACTCCCAGATCCAAAGTCCAATGCGTTAACCACTGAGTTTGATCCTTGTACAAATAGATATTGAATTGAATTGAAATTGAAGATAGTGGTAATGTGATTATGGTTATAGATGAGCTAGTTTTTTTCTCGTTAAATATAAGGATTACTTTCTTTCTCATTTTCAATGTCAGGAAATTGCTCGGTGCCTAGATGAACACTCGTTCTTTTTCATCAGAGACTGATGTGTTCAACTTTGTTCTTTTTTTTTTTTAAAGAGGTTTGACAGAGGGAACTGTAACTGCTAAGGTCTTATCGTCCCGAAATCGAGAAAAGGAAGACAGGATAGGAGAAAGCCAGCCGTTCCGAGAACGAACATTATCCCATCGGGCAAAAATCCGCCCCGGGCGGGAATCGAACCCGCGGCCTAGCGCTTACAAGGCACACGCACTACCAACTAAGCTAACTAGGCTGGCAATTCAACTTTGTAAAGCTTGTTTTGGCTTCGCTTTTGTTTTATTAATGATGGCCATAATATTACTTGAGTAGTAGCTTAACCCGACTTCTAGGGCTGTTTGTCCCTACACTTAACCCTTAAGGTGTGCCAGCCTAGTCAGCTTAGTTGGTAGCGCGTCTGCCTTGTAAGCGCTAGGCCGCGGGTTCGATTCCCGCCCGGGGCGGATTTTATCCTATGTGAGGCCGTAAGAAGGGTAAAACCCCCATCAGTAAAAACCTCAACAGCTATAAGATGACGTTGAACCTGAAAAATCCTTTTTTTAAAGAGGTTTGACAGATGGAACTCTAACTGGTATGGTCTTATCGTTCCGAAATCGAAGAGAGAAGGAAGACAGGATAGGAGAAAGTTCCCAGAACGAACATTATCCCATCAGGATAAAATCCGTCCCGGGCGGGAATCGAACCCGCGGCCTAGCGCTTACAAGGCAGACGCGCCACCCGAACATTATCCCATCAGGATAAAATCCGCCCCGGGCGGGAATCGAACCCGCGGCCTAGCGCTTACAAGGCAGACGCAGGGATAAAATCCGCCCCGGGCGGGAATCGAACCCGCGGCCTAGCGCTTACAAGGCAGACGCACTACCAACTAAGCTAACCTGATCCCTTTTTAATGCAGGAAAAAAGTACTATAATTCTTCAGACATTAACCTCTATAATAAGAGTGTCCGAGTAGATATGTCTGTGTAGTCTGAAAAATGAAAACCTGGAATTATATCAATCATGTGTTGGAACTGAGAAGAAGAATCGGAATTCAAAATGAGATCTAAAATCTAAAGTGTTCTTATCTGATGTTACAATGTTATGCTACCTACAATATTATGGTTCTGATGTAGGTAGGTACATACATTACTTGTTATGGTTATTTGGTTATCATGGTTGTATCTATGTATATTGTATAATGATTATGGTGAATCGGAATTCAAAATGAGATCTAAAATCTAAAGTGTTCTTATCTGATGTTACAATGTTATGCTACCTACAATATTATGGTTCTGATTCTGATGTAGGTAGGTAGGTACATACATTACTTGTTATGGTTATCATGGTTGTATCTATGTATATTGTATAATGATTATGGTTATAGATGAGCTAGTTTTTTTTCTCGTTAAATATAAGGATTACGATTTTAGCGTTACCTATATTAAGCTACGCCGAGGAAGGCCAATAAATGGATGGGTGACTTAAACATTATATTGGGAATAAAGGGAGAGCCCGTTGATTTTAAATCATTACATGAAAGTAAAATCAAAAAATCAAATCAAGAATGATAATAAACTGAATATTAAACAAATTATCATTACATGAAAGTAAAATCAAAAAATCAAATCAAGAATAATAATAAACTGAATATTAAACAAATTAGGTAGGTATACTTACATTAAAGTAAAATCGAAAAATTAAATCAAGAATAATAATAAACTGAATATTAAACAAATTAGGTAGGTACATAGGTACTGATTTTCTCTAATCACTACGGGCTGAAAAATTCCCGGAGGGACGGGCCCAGCTTGTCAGTGAATAAGTTTTTTAATGCAGGAAAAAAGTACTATAATTCTTCAGACATTAACCTCTATAATAAGAGTGTCCGAGTAGATATGTCTGTGTATGTGAGGCCGTAAGAAGGGTAAAACCCCCATCAGTAAAAACCTCAACAGCTATAAGATGACGTTGAACCTGAAAAATCCTTTTTTTTTGACCGACTTACCTCACGTGAGCCATTCTTAATATATTAATAGTTGCCAGTGGCGTAGCGTCCACGTAGGGCGTGTATGGCGGCCATACACTCAAAATTTACTCAAATACCCTTAAATATTGACTTTAAATATTTATGAAGAAGTATGTGCATGACTTATGTAGTAATGTGCATGGTGATGGAAATTAGTGCCCTACACGCCTTACACTTGACTTTAGACCACGTTACGCCACTGATAGTTGCTACCTATAAGTACCAACCTATCGGTACACATACAGATGTAGGTAATAAGAAGTACTTAAACAGTGGAAGTAGGTATGGTAGCTATCTATTATAAAATAGGTTCTTATGTTATGACAGGCAATTACCTACCTGGTCATAACAAATAGGTACATAATAGGTTTGTAGGTTCGTCTATATTTCTCTAGTTTTTTTTTTTTTTTTTTTTTTTTTTTTTTTTTTTTTTTTTTTTTTTTTTTTTCTCTCATAAATAAGATCTACTTATTTATAAGATCTTATTTATGTAGATAAACAGAGGAGTAAATTCAGTTGTTTTTTTTTTATCTTGATAAACTGAAAGGTGTCCGAAATAAGGAAAAGCGATTACACTAGACCTGAGAAGAATATGTACCTAAAAATAAATAAATACCTAATAAGAAAGAGTCAAGAAGACACGAGTTATAGGAAAATCACAGTCTATTGTATTTCAATAATAAGAAATTGTATAAGTACGGTAGGTACATAAAATATTAACTAGAAAAGCTTAGGTCCAATTTCATTGCCATGCCTAGTTTCACGAAAATGGGATTTATTTTGAACTTTTTTTAAGTAGTCCCTCCATCCACCCCTGGTGGGCGATTGAAAGGGGGCACCTGCCGGCTTTCGCCTCAATCCCCCATTTATTTTCTAGTCAAAGTAACCCTGAAATCGGGATTTAAATAAAATTTGACGTCTACTGAAGAAATCTTGCATGAAAGCAGCTCTAAAAACGAAGTCCATCCTCTTCTTAAATGACAAGGACGGTTCTTCTCAAAGAAACTTTGCGGAACGCAGATAATCTCCTTCTTTCTCAGCTTTCATCTTCAGCGACCCTTCACTAATTTTAACCCTCCTTCGATTCCCATCCAAGAAAACGTCATCCTTTAAACTTTTCTACAGGCAGTCCGTTATCCTTCCCAAGAGACAATTCCTCTTCTTTGGTATAATTGTAGGACTCTTTCTTTCTAGGCTTTCACAGCCCTCGGACCTTCTTCGATGCCTCTTTTCAAAGGGAGCCTTCCAGCTTCAAACTCCTCTTCTGATTTAGCAAAATCATTTTTATCTTCAAGAGAAGCTTCACTCTTCAGCTTTTCAAAGGAAGTCCATCTCCTTCCTTTTTTTTTTTTTTTATCTTGATAAAATGAGAGGTGTTCGAAATAAGGAAAAGCGATTACACTAGACCTGAGAAGAATATGTACCTATAAATAAATAAATAAGTAATTAATAAGAAAGAGTCAGGAAGACACGAGTTATAGGAAAATCACAGTCTATTGTATTTCAATAATAAGAAATCGTATACGAGTAAGTACGGTACATAAAATATTAACAAGAAAAGCTTAGGTCCAATTTCATTGTCATGCCTAGTTTCACGAAAATGGGATTTGTTTTGAACTAGTCAAAGTAACCCTGAAATCGGGATTTAAATAAAATTTGACGTCTACTAAAGAAATCTTGCATGAAAGCAGCTCTAAAAACGAAGTCCATCCCCTTCTTAAATGACAAGGACGGTTCTTCTCAAAGAAACTTTGCGGAACGCAGATAATCTCCTTCTTTCTCAGCTTTCATCTTCAGCGATCCTTTACTAATTTTAACCCTTCTTCGATTCCCATCCAAGAAAACGTCATCCTTTAACCTTTTCTACAGGCAGTCCGTTATCCTTCCCAAGAGACAATTCCTCTTCTTTGGTATAATTGTAGGACTCTTTCTTTCTAGGCTTTCACAGCCCTCGAACCTTCTTCGATGCCTCTTTTCAAAAGGAGCCTTCCAGCTTCAAACTCTTCTTCTGATTCAGCAAAATCATTTTTATCTTCAAGAGAAGCTTCACTCTTCAGCTTTTCAAAGGAAGTCCATCTCCTTCTCTTCGATGCCTCTTTTCAAAAGGAGCCTTCCAGCTTCAAACTCTTCTTCTGATTCAGCAAAATCATTTTTATCTTCAAGAGAAGCTTCCCTCTTCAGCTTTTCAAAGGAAGTCCATCTTCTTCTTAAAAGCCTCCTCAATAGTACACAACGGGCAGTGTCCCGGCCTTCTTCAGCACATCCTGCGGCTTCACATACTGATAGTACTTCTGACTCGCTTGCTGACTTTGCCCCAAGTGTTGATAGTCCTTCTTCAATTGTGGCCCTCTGATTTTTCTCAAAAGGAGCTTCAGCTTTTCAAAACTCCATCTCCTTTCTAAAAGAGTCTTTTCTTGCGCCGGTGTATGTTCCCCCTTGTGACAAAAAAAAGTTCCCCTTGTGACTGGAAGCCAAAAACAAATTAGCGACATTTGTAATTCCAGACATTTGTAAAGAAACAAACCAACATAATCTTCAGCAAGAAAGGAAATTCGCTAATTTGTTTTTGGCTTCCAGTCACAAGGCGGACTTTTTTTGTGACTGTTGAACTTCTATCTTCTAAATATGTTTCATACAATCTCGTATAAAGTTATTGGGCAATCTGGAGTTCCTGATATATCAAGTCCCAGTTACTATCTTCTCATTTTACAGCTTGAAAGTCACAGTCACACGCTAATGATGACATCTTGGGTGGTAACTAAATCAGGATTGCATGTTTTGCGAAGGAGTCATAATTGGTCATTCGGAATGACCAATTAAAAGAAGGTCTTTGAAATCTTTAAATACCTTCTTATCTTTCAATTTATCACGGGCTTTCGCGAATCTCGTTGGTGTTGGTAGGTAGGAGATCCCTCAAGAAGTAAAAAGTTTATTGCATTTTCGAAATAAACATAAACAAAATACCTAATAAAAGTTGTAACAAGACCCAAGTTGAAAAGTTCAAGTAAAATAAACGGGTCTTTAACTCTGATTTCTCTCTACCTATACATACCTATGTATGTACTTTGATTTTATGGCCCATATGCGTTTTTTTTTTTTCTTTTTTTTTTCTTTTTTTTTCAAGTTTTCGAATTGATTTTTAACGATTTCGTTTTGTTTTATGACCCAAAACAATTTTAATTGTTTCGACTTGAGAAGAGTCCAATTTTAAGTATTTTGACCCTTTGGTGACTAATTTAAACTGTAGTTCACATAGGTCACCAAAGGGTTAAGTTGTTAATTTTGTGTCAGAGATAATTAGGTACTTGGATTACTCTATAACCACTTAAGAGGAAGACTGATATGATTCCTTCATTAGAGATTGTTCGTGTAAGGCCCTTAGCTCTATTAAAGATTATTTAAATGATCGCGTTTTGGTGATCTCCGTGATTTATAATCAAACTTTTTTTTGGCCATTATTGAATGTCGGATCTTTTAGGATTATAAATAGGTAAGAGAATGTGATAAGAGCATACATTCACAGGCAATAAAAATTCGTGGTCCATCAATTAGAAATAGTAGGCTTGATAAGGAGAACCAAAAGGCAGATATATGGTGCAGAACTTCAAAGAAATATATCTGCCTTTTGGTGAAGTTCTACACAATATATCTGCCTTTTGGTGAAGTTCTACACAATATATCTGCCTTTTGGTGAAGTTCTACACAATATATCTGCCTTTTGGTGAAGTTCTACACAATATATATCTGCCTTTTGGTTCTCCTTATCAAGTTGATCCACAGAACTTATATATAATGACTGCTGAAACCTTCCAAGAGAAAGAGTAGGAATCAATTGCTAGGTACATTAGACGCATGTGGTCTGTGTCGTAGCATGCCCATCCCATAGTTATGCCTCTCATTCTCTCATCAGAGGGCGAGAAGACATATAATAGTTCAATCGGATTGTTAGGCTTTCATATATCAGTTTAAAATATGCTTCCATTGCTTCCTAAACTGCGCCAATAGCAGTTCAAATACAACATTTCTCGACGGATCTCTGAGTTAGGCAACGTTGCGCATGATTACATTGGGGACCATCTGAGGAAAAGCGTGCTGCTGGATTTTCACAGCTCCAATCAGACTGTGGTGAGGATATTGTGAGGCCGTAAGAAGGGTAAAACCCCCATCAGTAAAAACCTCAACAGATATAAGATGACGTTGAACCTGAAAAATCCTTTTTTTAAAGAGGTTTGACAGATGGAACTCTAACTGGTATGGTCTTATCGTTCCGAAATCGAAGAGAGAAGGAAGACAGGATAGGAGAAAGTCAGCCGTTCCGAGAATGAACATTATCCCATCAGGATAAAATCCGCCCCGGGCGGGAATCGAACCCGCGGCCTAGCGCTTACAAGGCAGACGCACTACCAACTAAGCTAACCTGATCCCCCTCTCACCTGATCCAGCATCCTCGATGTCCCGGTATCTTCCGGACAGGTATTTCTTCGACTCCAAATCTGCCGCCGTCATGTAGTCCACATAGGACTTCGCTCCTCCACCGTTCACATCGTAAACCTTCGTCTCATCCGGACTCAGATCCTTGTGTTTCTGGCCACCGCTGAAACCGCTGTTAAATCCGCTGGTTGTTCCTTTGAAACCGTTGCTTCCACCGCTTCCGTGTTGAAACGCATCAAACGTCTCTCGTGGTTCCGAAGCGGCGAGACTCAGATCCTTGTGTTTCTGTCCACCGCTGAATCCGTTGGTTGCTCCGCTGAAACCGCTGTTTGCTCCGTTGAACCCGCTTCTTCCGCTTGCTTGAAAGACATCAAACGTCTCTCGTGGGTCCGAAGCGGCCAGATCCAAATCGTTTATTCCGGTGAAGTAAGGGTTGAGGAACTTCTGGTTGGGTGGTATCGCGCGGTAGTAAGCATTGCTGGCGGAGTTATGTTGATCCATTTCCATTTGATGCGCGGATTATTGGTTTCTCATTTTTTAAATCGGGGAGTGAGTAAAAATATTTTTTTTTTTTTTTTTTTTTTTTTTTTTTTTTTTTTTTTTGGTCCCCTGATGGCAGGGTCTACAAAGTGAGTTTAACTTAAACCGAGTTTAAATTCCCTTTGTGGATCCGGCCGTGAGTCCAAAAAAAGTGATTTTAAGTCCATGGTCTGTACGTATGTTTGTACGTTACAAAATATCTCGAGACCGGACCGGTTTGTCGTAGAGCGATGAAATTCTGTATGCATTTCTAGTTTTCTACCTTGGTCCAAGAACGGCAACTGCAACCCTTTCGTAAAAGTCGGACAATCAGTCACCCGTCCAGATATTAACCAAAGACAAAGTTGATTATCTTCGGTGATCACTTTTTCAATGTCCTAAGGTTAAGAGAAAGTATTGGAATTTTTGGTTCAATTCTTAACAAAAAATTGTTTGTAGAAATCTGAAATTTTCGTTCAATTAGAATGGAAATTGGTGTGATTTTCATTGTTTCCTAATGTAATAGAAAGTCGCGTGAAGTTCACGTCAGCTTTTTACTTTCTCTATCCTGCAGGAAGGAAAGTAATGTTTGTGTTTGCAACGGGCCTTAGAAGTGTCTGAATAGGTCTTCATTTCTTCACAGAATACTGCACTACAAACCATGTCATTGCCGAGTTTTGGAATTATACGTATAGACTGCCTAATGAAGTAATGAATGACATAAAGTTGGAAACAAATTTAATATCGTTACGTCTTTCGTTATGGTAAAATTGACCACATCAAAAAACCTTTGTTTAGATTTACTGGGACATTGTCCCAGTGGGACACTCTCGAGAGGTATTTTTTAATTACCTGGCATTATAAGTAGACGGAATGGGCAGCTCATCATTATTGGTCGAGTATTTCTTGATCTTGATATGTTTGAAAAAACCTCTTAAAAAAAAAAAAAAAAAATGTCGAGCCCAAAGTAGCAATATCTAATCCTGAAATTCCTGAAGGACCAGAGTAGAGAGGATTGACCAAATTACTCAATGTGCAAAAAGGTAAAAAGTTTGTTGGTCAATAAAATCAGCATGAGAGATTTGGACCCTCAGGAAAGGCGCCTTCTCACATTAACCTCACCCAGTATGAGAGGGGCCGGGAGAGGGGCCGGGAAAAGTCAGCAGCCGGATGACCACCCATCCGAATACCAACCACGCGAAACGTTGCTTAACTTCGGTATTTGGGACCTGGTGCGTTCAACATTCCATACCTCGGCTGGGATTGAACCCACGCCCTCCTGTTTACCAGGCGAGCGCCTTGACCACTACACCACCGAGGCAGGTATAAGTCATTAGTATTAGGTAATGTGAGGTACCCCTCTTGATAAAATATACCTTATTTAAAACGAGACTGAAAAGCTCTTTTAATCCTGCAGTCTCAACATGGTTTTGTATATTTCATCGGTAAAGTTTACGAAAATTCTTCTTCGTACGCTTCTTCCTCCTCGTCGTCTTCTTTTTCTTCTTCTTCTTTTCGATTATCACTTTGCACGAAAACCAATTTATCCCTAAGTATAGGTAGATAAAATTATCCTTATCATAATAACTTTTGAACTCTCTGCTGTTATTTTTCGTAGATGAGTCATTCAAATTTTGACGATATTAGATCGAATTTTGATTAGATGATTCATACTTATTCTGTCTGACCTAGCTGTAATAAAGCAACAGGTTTTATCACCTGAATATTGATACCTCAAGAAGGAATTCTTTCCTAACTTCCTTTCTCTTTCAAAACCTAACTATAGCCAGTCTAATTAGCGCGTCTGCCTTGTAAGCACTGGGTCGCGGGTTCGATTCCCGCCCGGACAGGAGTTTATAATAAACAGACAAGGTTCGTTCTCGGAAAGACTGGCTTTTTCCTATCCTGTCCTTTAAAATGGAGTGCAATAGTACTATACATACTGCACTCCGCATACAGGAATTTCGTTAGAAAAGTCCCCAGTTTCAATGTAATGTTGATGGAATCCTTCTCTCTTCGCTTTCGGATGACAATACCTCAGCAGAGACATTTCCCTCTATCAAACATCTTAAAAAAAAAAAAAATCGAACATTTAGGAGGAAGCAGTAAAAAATCCTGCCCATCAATCAATCAGTAATTCAGCATTGAAATTTGTACGCATAGTGAGCGAGGAAACAAAATTTTTACGATATTGATTAGATTTTAATTGAGCTATTAATATTCAGTTCAGATCTTTAACTTTGTTATGTTACCATTGGAAGCACGATAACCAGTGACGTATTTGCAAAATTCAACGAACAAACAAAAACGCCGACCTGGTATTCCAGAGTTAAAGCGCCTCAAAGGAAAAAAACAAAAACGAACGGAGTTAAGATTTTTTCCCCCCTTCATTAGGCAAAAATATTCAACGCATGAGAGAGAGAGAGAGAAAGAGAGATTTTTTTTTTTAATAAATTTATTTTAAAAGGGGCTCGACTTTGAATTGAGAAAGAGAGAGAGAGAGAGAGAGAGAGAAAACTAGTGGTTGACCCATCCTTTGTCCGGGTTCAGCCCGGCACGGCGTAAGAAGCAAAGAAGCATGAATTTAAATCGCCGCCATTTTGAATCAGGATGGAGTGTGACAAATTTAAGTAGTTTATGTCAGCCTCAGTACTCTTCTTAACAACCACAAAAAATTAATCAAAATCGGCCGAGCCGTTTTCTCGTGAAAAGAGGTCAAAAAACAGAGTTTACTCAAATTCTCAAGGTGTTTCTAGAGCAA
>NW_007379150.1:12703-29659 GCF_000475195.1 Diaphorina citri | reverse complement strand
TCCCGATCCGACCTTTTGGATATTTGCGGCAAGCCTTAACAAGTACCCCGAAGTTACGAGATAAGCCCGGAGAGGGATTTCCCGTAAATCCCGAGGATATCCCTGTGTGTTAAAAAAGGGCAAGCATTTCCTCTTCACTTCTATATTCTAGGGTTTTACCGGAATCCCTAGGTTCAATCAAAAATTGGTCCTTCTCCTGGTAAATGTATGGGAACATCAGGGATAATTCCTAGGTTCTTTTACCGGAAGAGCTAACTAGTAGGTCCGGCCTTATCTGCCTCTTGCCCTGTTCCAAAGTTTTTTTTTTACAAATTTAAATTGGTGCTTTCGGAGGGGGAGGGGGGAAGTGATTTATTGGTATTCTCGTGTATTCTTACTACCTGGACGAATTAGAATGGTGACGTAGAGGAAAAATGGTGACTCCATGTTGAGCTAGCACATCCATGAGATCACTGAAATCTGAAAAGCATGTGGAAAAAATGTAGATAGTAAGAAGAGAAAACAAATCAAGCGCAATTATATCAGTAAGATGGATGAGGAAGAAGGATACAGAAGAAAAGAAGAGAAAAAAATACCTACCTTCCAAAAAAAACTAAAAACTAAACCAGAAAAAAAAAAAAAAAAACTATGCGAAAATAAATGGAACCTAAAGAAGAAGATCCATAGAGAAAAAGAACAAAGAAAGAAATTTGCAAAAAAACACAATGACATCATAAATCAATATCACACCAGAAACAAAATTCTTACAAACAATAAAAAATAACTTATAGGGTAGTATTAAATAATCTGAATAATGTAGGCACTCACTGCTCACACTTATATTAGTATTGTGCTCACACTTATGTGATTGTATTATAGCCCATATAGGTAATCTAAAGAGTTTTTCAACATTAGAAATAATATTCATGTTTATAAAATAAAATTTATTCAAGTATGTATTAGCTATCTAAAATATTTTTATCGGCCGACCAAAGCTGTAGAGTAGAGTATTAGCTATCTAAAATATTTTTATCGGCCGACCAAAGCTGTAGAGTAGATATTATGTCATGTCGTTTGATTTTTACCCGAAGAATTTCATAACTCGCGCGAATCGCGTGTGGCGTTGGCTCCAAAGTTGGACAGAATTGGCTATTTGGTTCACCAACAAAGGTCATTTAGAGTCTTCTTTTTTCATGACGTGTTCTACATGTTTGTGTTTACAGTCGAACGTGGTTAATTGAGAACCGAAAGACCGAAACTAAAGATATTGAATGCCATTTTTGTACAAATTAAATAAATTCACAACGGGCGGGAATCGAGCCTGAGACCTAGTGGTTACAACTTAAGGACCGTTCCCACTTGTCTCATTTAAATTATATTCCCTACAAGAACAATCGAATGAAACTCACGTGGGAACGGGCATCTACAAGGCAGGCGTGCTATACCCTGCAAGTTAACCAGGCTGGCATTGATAGCTTATTGTGGTCAAATTCTCGAACCACATTGAGGATAAAATGGCATACCTAGGCTGGGATTGAACCCAAGCCTTCTTGATTACCAGGCGAGTGTCTTGACCACTACACCACGCAGGTTATGTTCCTACTAGATCTGTTTCCATTTTCCATTTGTCTAAAATGGAAGCAGACCATACCGATCGGCAAATGCCGAGTGAGTGGAAACGCCCCATTATTTTAAAGACAAACCACCTACAGGTACACTAGGTACGTAAGTATAATCTGTAAAATTGAGGAGCTAGCGGTACGTACGTATTATAATCTATTGCATTGGTGAAGCTAGGTAATTGACCAGAGTAATAGGCCTGGGGTTGATTAAGAGATATGATCAGACACCGGATCAAATCTTGATTAAGGTGTTCTTTTTGAAAATGTAATTAATAAAATCAACACCTCCAAGAATCGAACCAGTGCCGGTTCTAGGTAAGTCTCACGCGCACGTGTGTGTGTGTGTGTTTTTTTCTCAAGAGGTTTGATAGAGGGAACTGTAACTGCTGAGGTCTTATCGTCCCGAAATCGAAGAGAGAAGGAAGACAAGATGGAAGAAAGCCAGCCATCCCGAGAACGAGCATTACCCGCCCCGGGCGGGAATCGAACCCGCGACCTAGCGCTTACAAGGCAGACTAGACTGGCTCAAAAGTGATTTCAAAACGTATGTCACCTTAAAAGTCTCGGAAGTCAAAGCAACTTCCTACGGGTCAGTCTAGTTAGCTTGGAGGGTATAACGCGTCTGCCTTGTAAGCGCTAGGCCGAGGATTCGATTCCCTCCCGGGGCGGATTTTACCCTGAACGGATAATGTTCGTTCTCGGAACGGCTGGCTTTCTCCTATCCTGTCTTCCTTCTCTCTTCAATTTCGGGACGATAAGACCTTAGTTACAGTTCCCTCTGTCAAACTTCTTAAAAAAAAAAAAAATCCCCCTCTCACCTGATCCAGCATCCTCGATGTCCCGGTATCTTCCGGACAGGTATTTCTTCGACTCCAAATCTGCCGCCGTCATGTAGTCCACATAGGACTTCGCTCCTCCACCGTTCACATCGTAAACCTTCGTCTCATCCGGACTCAGATCCTTGTGTTTCTGGCCACCGCTGAAACCGCTGTTAAATCCGCTGGTTGTTCCTTTGAAACCGTTGCTTCCACCGCTTCCGTGTTGAAACGCATCAAACGTCTCTCGTGGTTCCGAAGCGGCGAGACTCAGATCCTTGTGTTTCTGTCCACCGCTGAATCCGTTGGTTGCTCCGCTGAAACCGCTGTTTGCTCCGTTGAACCCGCTTCTTCCGCTTGCTTGAAAGACATCAAACGTCTCTCGTGGGTCCGAAGCGGCCAGATCCAAATCGTTTATTCCGGTGAAGTAAGGGTTGAGGAACTTCTGGTTGGGTGGTATCGCGCGGTAGTAAGCATTGCTGGCGGAGTTATGTTGATCCATTTCCATTTGATGCGCGGATGGCTGGTGATGAACCGACCGAAGTTGGGTTGGTCGAGAGTGGTCGGGAGTGTTGACTGGAATTGGACAAATGGATGATATTTTATTACTAACTTGAGGACTGAGGACCTTTCATTTTAGAGCGTCTAGAAGTAAGTTAGAGGGTTTTCCCCCATCAATATTTTTATACCACCGTGAGACCATTCCTTTCCCACGGACAGGGAAAGAGTATCAGTATACTCGTGGTTGGGTGGTATCGCGCGGTAGTAAGCATTGCTGGCGGAGTTATGTTGATCCATTTCCATTTGATGCGCGGATGGCTGATGATGAATCGACCGAAGTTGGGTTGGTCGAGAGTGGTCGGGAGTGTTGACTGGAATTGGACAAATGGGTGATATTTCATTACTAACTTGAGGCCTGAGGACCTTTCATTTTAGAGCGTCTAGAAGTAAGTTAGAGGGTTTTCCCCCATCAATATTTTTCTACCACCGTGAGACCATTCCTTTCCCACGGACAGGGAAAGAGTATAAGTATAAGCAGTGCTTTATTTAGACTGTCAGCTTAGAACAAGTTCCAGAACAAGAGCAATAATAATTTGACCACTACATCACTGCAACAGGTGGTATCGTGATCTCCATAACTTGAACAGGTATGTAGTTTGCTGACCTTAAAAAGACCATGATTTAAAAATAATCTACAATGCCACTCACCTTTCTGGCCAAAAACCGCGAACGGTTCATGCGCGCTCTCCGCCAAGCTCAGATCACTCTGCGCCTGCGCTACTTTCCCCTTGTTCTGTTGCCTAGCAACCACGCTCGGTTGCCTAGCAACCATTTTGCGTACGTAGCGATTATCCGCGGCAGCCCCATTCGAGTCGTCCAAGTTAAGGACTTTGCCCTTCGGATTCATTCGGTAAGTTCCGGCGGGCGGGTCCTCCACTTGGAACCCCACGTGTAGCGGCACGCTGACTGCATCACGTGATGTGTAGGCGCCGTGTACGTCACGTCCAGACTGGACTTGAATGAGGGCGTTGTCTTGAAGGGCTCTTCCAGAGAGACCGTGTCCACCGTCGTTTTGAACGGGAATGACTTCGGAGCGGGAGAAGGTGGGGTTGTAGATTTGGTCCAGGTTGTGGATGCTGCGGGAGACGGGCTGGTAGTTCAGGATGCCTGGAATGGGAGAGAGCCGTTTTAGATGGAAATTTGTAATCTTCCTTTCTTGTTGAAGAATATGTTCCCCCTTGTGACAAAAAAAGTCCCCCTTGTGATTGGAAGCCAAAAACAAATTAGCGACATTTGTAATTCCAGACATTTGTAAACAAACAAACCAACATACCTAATCTTCAGCAAGAAAGGAAATTCGCTAATTTGTTTTTGGCTTCCAGTCACAAGGCGGACTTTTTTGTGACTGTTGAACTTCTATCTTCTAAATACCTATGTTTCATACAATCTCGTATAAAGTTATTAGGCAATCTGGAGTTCCTGATATATCAAGTCCCAGTTATACTATCTTCTCATTTTACAGCTTGAAAGTCACAGTCACACGCTAATGATGACATCTTGGGTCGTAACGAAATCTGGATTCTGGATTGCATGTTTTGCGAATGAGTCATAATTGGTCATTCGGAATGACCAATTAAAAGAAGGTCTTTGAAATCTTTAAATACCTTCTTCTCTTTCAATTTATCACGGGCTTTCGCGAATCTCGTTGGTAGGTAGGAGATCCCTCAAGAAGTAAAAAGTTCATTGCATTTTCGAAATAAACATAAACAAAATAATAAAAGTTGTAATAAGACCCAAGTTGAAAAGTTTAAGTAAAATAAACGGGTCTTTAACTCTGATTTCTATCTACCAATCTACCTTTTTTTTTCTTTTTTTTTTCAAGTTTTCGAATTGATTTTTAACGATTTCGTTTTGTTTTATGACCCAACACAATTTTAATTGTTTCGACTTGAGAAGAGTCCAATTTTAAGTATTTTGACCCTTTGGTGACTAATTAAACTGTAGTTTATATGTGTAGGTCACCAAAGGGTTAAGTTGTTAATTTTGTGTCAGAGATAATTAGGTACTTGAATTACTCTACCACGAGTAAGACTGATATGAGTCCTTCATTAGAGATTGTTCGTGTTAGGCCCTTAGGTCTATTAAAGATTATTTAAATGATCGCGTTTTGGTGATCTCCGTGATTTATAATCAAACTTTTTTTTTTGGCCATTATTGAATGTCTTTTTTTTTTTTTTTTTTTTTCTTTTTTTTTTTTCAAGTTTTCGAATTGATTTTTAACGATTTCGTTTTGTTTTATGATCCAAAACAATTTTAATTGTTTCGACTTGAGAAGAGTCCAAAATTAAGTATTTTGACCCTTTGGTGACTAATTTAAACTGTAGTTTACATAGGTCACCAAAGGGTTAAGTTGTTAATTTTGTGGCAGAGATAATTAGGTACCTACTTGGATTACTCTACCACTTAAGAGTAAAACTGATATGAGTCCTTCATTAGAGATTGTTCGTGTTAGGCCCTTAGCTCTATTATAGGTACCTTACATGATCATTAGTAATGTCATTACTAATGATGGAATTCCGGATTTTCTGATTTTTCATCATTACTTGGAAATAATGACATTACTAATGATTGTGTAAGGCTGTAAGGTACCTATTAAAGATTATTTAAATGATCGCGTTTTGGTGATCTCCGTGATTTATAATCAAACTTTTTCTTTGGCCATTGAATGTCGGATCTTTTAGGATTATAAATAGGTAAGAGAATGTGATAAGGGCATACATTCACAGGCAATAAAAATTAGTGGTCCATCAATTAGAAATAGTAGGCTTGATAAGGAGAACCAAAAGGCAGATATATTGTGCAGAACTTCAAAGAAATATATCTGCCTTTTGGTGAAGTTCTACACAGTATATCTGCCTTTTGGTGAAGTTCTACAGAATATATCTGCCTTTTGGTGAAGTTCTACACAATATATCTGCCTTTTGGTGAAGTTCTACACAATATATCTGCCTTTTGGTGAAGTTCTACACAATATATCTGCTTTTTGGTGAAGTTCTACACAATATACCTGCCTTTTGGTAAAGTTCTACACAATATATCTGCCTTTTGGTGAAGTTCTACACAATATATCTGCCTTTTGGTGAAGTTCTACACAATATATCTGCCTTTTGGTTCTCCTTATCAAGTTGATCCACAGAACTTATATATAATGACTGCTGAAACCCTCCAAGAGAAATGGTAGGTACCTATTTAAAAATAAAACCAAATCCTGCAATCTGGTCACCTCCGTGGTCGAGTAGTGACCCTCAACTGGAAAGTACAATAGACTCGTGTGGTCTCTGTTATAACTTGTAAGCGCTAGGCTGCGGGGTCGATTCCCGCCCGGGGCGCATTTTATCTTGAAGGGATAATCTCTTCGGTTTCGGGACGATAAGACCTTAGCAGTTACCAGTTCCCTCTATCAAAACTCTTAAAATAACAATGATAATAATTACTGGAAAGTACAATAGACTCGTGTGGTCTCTGTTATAGCTTGTAAGCGCTAGGCTGCGGGGTCGATTCCCGCCCGGGGCGCATTTTATCCTGAAGGGATAATCTCTTCGGTTTCGGGACGATAAGACCTTAGCAGTTACAGTTCCCTCTATCAAAACTCTTAAAATAACAATGATAATAATCAACTCCAACAGATGGTCACCTTACCTTCATGGGTGATGATGAAGTTCCTATCAGGTCGTGACATGCGGTCATCCTATTACATATTGTTTTTCTTGCTTCTGTAATACGGAATTACTTTTGACAATGGTATTACGTAGATTTCCAACTTTTGTGCTGTATGGGTTACCTTCATGGGTGATGATGAAGTTTCTATCAGGTCGTGACATGCGGTCATCTCTGTTGTATCCCGTGACGGCAGTGTCGCTCGCCTCAGGGTGACTAATGGGCGTCAGGTCCTGGGCATTTGACGAGTCGACCATTGCATCAGCAGCATTTTTGATGCAGGAAACGCGCAGGGCAGAACAGTGACGGCAGTGTCGCTCGCCTCAGGGTGACTAATGGGCGTCAGGTCCTGGGCATTTGACGAGTCGACCATTGCATCAGCAGCATTTTTGACGCAGGAAACGCGCAGGGCAGAACAGTTGATTAGGAGGGAGGTGAGAAGTAACTTGATCATGGTGTTAGGGGGATCTGAAAACGGAAGAAAAGTGGTGGGTTTGAAATTCGGTCCGGAGCCAAATTTGGCCTCGATTTAGTAGACTATTGACCAGGGCCGTATTTAGAGGGACTCTCGCCTCTCTCCTCGACAAAATCCTGAATACGGTCCTGTTATTCACAACTATCCCTAGGGAAAATGTCACTTGATCATGGTGTTAGGGGGATCTGAAAACGGAAGAAAAGTGGTGGGTTTGAAATTCGGTCCGGAACCAAATTTGAGCTCGATTTAGTAGACTATTGACCAGGGCCGTATTTAGACTCTAAATTTTAGAGGGACTCTCGCCCCTCTCCTCGACAAAATCCTGAATACGGTCCTGCTATTCACAACTATCCCTAGGGAAAATGTCGAGCCCAAGGTAGCAATATCTAATCCTGAAATTCCTGAAGGACCAGAGTAGAGAGGATTGACCAAATTACTCAATGTGCAAAAAGGTCAAAAGTTTGTTGGTCAATAAAATCAGCATGAGAGGTATGGACCCTCAGGAAAGACGCCTTCTAACATTACCCTCACCCAGTCTGAGAGGGGTCGGGAAAAGTCAGCAGCCATCCGAATACCAACCACGCGAAACGTTGCTTAACTTCGGTATTTGGGACCTGGTGCGTTCAACGTGCTATCAATCAATCAATCAATCAATCAATCAATTTTATTTTGTACAAATATACAATTTTATTGTATGTGGTACAATGTTAAGATTAAACTAAAACTAAATCTATAATAATAAAATAATCTACAATAATATAATCTGTGATAAGCCCACCGTGTCTGCCATAATACCTATATTCTATAATCGTAGATAGTGTGAGTAGATAGTGAGAGAAGTGTGAGGTAGGAGACGAAGTGTGAGGTGGAAAATGTGATGTAGGAGACGAAGTGTGAGGTTTGAAACGTGATGAAGGAGGCGAAGTGTGAGGTGTGAAATGCGAGGTAGGAGACGAAGTGAGAGGTGTGGAATATGAGGTAGGAAACGAAGTGAGAGGTGGGAAATATGAGGTAGGAGACGAAGTGAGAGGTGTGGAATATGAGGTAGGAGACGAAGTGAGAGGTGGGAAATATGAGGTAGGAAACGAAGTGAGAGGTGGGAAATATGAGGTAGGAGACAAAGTGAGAGGTAGGAGACGAACGGTAGGAAACGAAGTGAGAGGTGGGAAATATGAGGTAGGAGACGAAGTGAGAGGTGGGAAATATGAGGTAGGAGACGAAGTGAGAGGTGGGAAATATGATTGCAGGTTAATGTGCCACTGCTAAGTCATTCCTAGTAAGTGGATGATTATGAGTACGTTCTCTCATCATCATCATCATCATCATCATCATCATCCGTATTCTCCGAAATTCTGCAGAACCTGGAAAATGGTCTTCGGTCTTCTTCTTCTTCTCCTCTTCTTCCATCTTTCTTCTTCTAATTCCTCTTACTCCTCGTCCTATTCTTCTTCTTCTTCTTCTTCTTCTTCTTCTTCTTCTTCTCTTCTCTTCTTCCATCTTTCTTCTTCTAATTCCTCTTACTCCTGGTCCTATTCTTCTTCTTCTTCTTCTTCTTCTTCTTCTTCTTCTCTTCTCTTCTTCCATCTTTCTTCTTCTCTTCTCTTCTTCCATCTTTCTTCTTCTAATTCCTCTTACTCCTGGTCCTATTCTTCTTCTTCTCTTCTCTTCTTCCATCTTTCTTCTTCTAATTCCTCTTACTCCTCGTCCTATTCTTCTCTCTTTCTCCTCCCCTCTCTTTCTCTTCTTCCCCCCCCTCTCTCTCTCTCTCCCAGGTAGGTAGACAATAATTGAAATAGCAGAATAGCTTAAGGAACACACCTGGTTATCATCTTAAGGTGAATGATCCATCTGGTCTCTTGTGGAGCAGGTAATGGTTTGTAACACAGGTAGCACAGTGCTTAATGGAGCACAGAATATGGTACCTACAAATGATATAGTGATATACCTGTACAACCTATTATTATGTTACCTACCAATGAATCTAGTTATCTGCTACCTATTATTACAGAATAATGTCTGAATGGTAGGTTGGTAGCACCATTGTTGTTGTTATTCAATACCAAGTTTAGTTCCCTTCAGGGTGCATTACTCCTATAGTCTGGTACACAGGCTTATATTTTACGTAATTTCAAACATTTTCAGTGTCATCTACCCATTGTTTATCGGCTAGGTGTTGTTTACTTCGCTATCCCCTGAAGAGATTGTTAGTTGTTCTTCTTTTCTTCTTCTTCTTCTTCACAATAGTCCGTCCACTATACCTTTTATTATTAGTAATAATAAAGGAAGGACGGACTAAAAAATAGGCGTCCTGGTGAATCAGGTACACTTACCCTACATCACTGATTCACCAGGTATTGGTATAAGTAGGGCCATCGGCTTTAATAAACGCCCTTGATCACTGCGACCTAATTCGATCTTTTGATATCAATGTACTTAATTTCAAACATTTTCAGTGTCATCTATACCCATTGTTTATATCGGCAGCTCTAGGTGTTGTTTACTTCGCTACCCCCTGAAGAGATTGTTTGTTGTTGTTCTTTTCTTCTTCTTCTTCTTCTTCTTCTTCCCAAATCAAGGCCTGAGGCTGGGGAGGTCTTTCGAAATATCCGTGTATGGAGTCTAGGGCCCTAATCAGGACCACCCCCCTCGAGATCAATTTTTCTCCATTACTGTGTAGGCCAGGCCCTGAAAATTTGGAACCATCAAATTTGGTTTGCCTCTCTGTTAGTTCGAAGACTTCGAAGGGTTCGTCCGATTTTTGGGCAAACTTGGTGAAATTTATTTGATTTTAATAGGAAACTTTGTTGATTAGAACAATCGGTGGCGTCCCAAAACCCCCCCCCCCCCCCCCTCACGAGATCAATTTTTCTCCATGACTGTAGGCCAGGCCCTGAAAATTTGGAAACATTTAGGTAGTTTGCCTCTCTGTTAGTTCAAAGGGTTCGTCCGTTTTTTTGAGCAAACTTGGTAGAATTTATTTGATTTTAATAGGAAACTTTGCTAATATAGAACAATCGGTGGCGTAGTGGTCAAGACGCTCGCCTGGTAATCAGGAGGGCGTGGGTTTGATTCTAGCCGAGGTATGGGATTTTATCCTCATTTATTTGAGAATTTGACCACATAATAATGGAGCTCTAAGGGTTAGGTGGTAGAGAACGCCTAAGGCGTTGACCTCGCCTAGTGGTTGCTTTCCACTCAAGAGTCTATTATTATTATCGGTGCCCCACAAGGATCCTCTTTGCGAGTTCCACAGGTCACTGGCCTAGTCAACTAGTCACTGACTGCATAATAGTCATAGTCATAATAGTAAGAAGTACATCTGTGTGGTCATCCAACAAGAACCGAACCAGTATAGGTACTCTAAGTAGGTAGATACCTACCTGCTAGGTACTATTCACTATAGATCACTTGTTTATGCAACTATTGTCAGATACATAAGTAAAAATCGGGTGTGAACATCACACGACTTTCCTCATCCTATTGAATGATGCTTATTTTGGGTGTTCTTGTTCTTACAGCCAAACTTTTACAATATCTCTAACCGTTTAGTCGGTATAGCTGAAAACCGCCAAAAAGCGGTCAATATACCGCCAACCTTCAAGAAGTTCTAATAATATCGGATTCCTTAAGTTCTTTCCAGGCCATCAGCAACCTGTACCACCCAAACCCTTTAGTCAAAGAAATCCAAGAAAGATCCTCGAACTCACAAATCTCCTTCAAATTTCTATGGTGTCCAAGCCATGTTGGTATTTCTGGAAACGATCAAGCTGACGCGGAGGCTAAAAAAGCGACAAGCGAACCTATTACCAACCATTCTCTCCTTCTAGACGAAATTAAATCCCTAACTAAGAAACATTTCTACCAGAAATGGAATACCACTTGGTCCAATATTAATCCCAGTGAAAACAAGCTTAGGAGAATAAAATCCACTACTACCCCTTGGAAAACCTCGTCTCAAAAAGCACGATTAGACGAAGTGTGCCTTATGAGAATGAGAATTGGCCACACCAAAATTACGCATTCACACCTGTTCAAAAGAGAAGAAAGACCGATTTGCGACTCCTGCCACGAACCTTTAACAGTGGAACATATAATATTGCATTGTAACAAGCTAAGATTTAGACC
This sequence comes from Diaphorina citri, assembly GCF_000475195.1. NCBI lineage: Eukaryota > Metazoa > Arthropoda > Insecta > Hemiptera > Psyllidae > Diaphorina > Diaphorina citri. Next base: position 18,425 of record NW_007379150.1, on the reverse strand, counting down.
GCCCTCGTTCCTCGGTAACTCCCTAGCTAATATCCTGTCAGACAATCCCGACTCCATTTCATCCCTGAAACGGAACAACTTTCTAAAACATATGTAACCTTTGTTTCTTTAAATCCACTAATGGCTGATAATTAATTGCTAAATGTGTAATAAATAAATAAATAAATAATACCGCCAACCACAGCACCCATCTCATCAAAACGTTTTGAGTGCATCCTTGTCACATTTGTAAACTACATACCAAATTTCAAGTCTCTAGCTCATACCGTTCCCGATATATTGTTAAATTACACCGAAAACCTGCCACTTAAAAGAAAGCCATAAAAAAAAAAAAAACGCCAAAAATACACTACATAATATATTACAGTTAGGTATAGATTTAGCTGACGATTATGTCAATATTAAGAAGAATCTACGCAGGACATATTATCAGATCAATATGGACAATTGGACACTGTCAACAACTTAAATGACAGTCTGACGGACAGATTATGTAATAGGTACAGTACAGTACATAAAAAAGAGGTAAAAAAAAAAACTTACGTACCTACCTAACAATAAAGTAATAAAAATACCATTATCATATTAGGAATCTAGAGAGATGATCACAAGACCTCATTGTCCAAAATAAGTCAGAGCAGAAATAAGTCAAAGCAGATGTACCTACCTACATCCGATTAGATAAAATGCATCTTAAATCGGAATAAGCCATATAAAATCGGAATAATTGCATAAATAGTTAACAAATGGTATATACCTACCTATCGGTATAGAAGCCGAAGCTTGTGTCACGGAATTTGTTCGTTTTGATCCAGTTAAGTGTCAAGTGGACATTATTCCACTAGTCTTGTGTCTCGATTTAATAAACTGGTAGTGGACGAATCGATATAATAGAATGGATAGTAGACGGGTAGTTCAATAGTGGACCAATTGATATAATAGAATGGTAGTGGACCAAGTGAGTGGACATTACAAGTGTTCTACTACACTCTAGATGTGTTTCAACGGGGAGTCATTGACACTTGACAGACAGGTGATGACGGAATACTTATACCTAAATAAATCTCATTTCAATGTGGACAAGCGATAGTGAAATATGAAATATCCTATTAATCCTATGTGCATTTGAGTGCCTCTATCACAAATATCAAATAATAATATCACTACATTCATGGGCTGACTTTTTGAAGAGGATGAGGTCAGGAACTTGGCCTTATTTTTACAGGGAATGTTTTTGGTGGGATAAATAGTTACTACGTATAGAATAGAATAGATACGGACAGTAGGTCGTTAGCGCCTAGATAAATTTTTGCCTGCACCCTCAGACTGTCTGATAGACCTAAGTGTGTTCGTCCTAGGTCTGTCAGACCTCCGCGCCGGAGCGTGTGAGAAAAAGCTCGAGTGTTCGCCCTTTGCCCCAACACATCAGTTTTTGAAGTAAGCGTCGTGCGCGGAAAGCTCACCTGTTGTCCAGACAATAGCTATTCAGTATTCACTCACCTGATTGCTCTCACACTCGGAGTAATATATGAGGAAACACCTAGGGACAATACTACAATAAGTAGGTACATATTGAATCTAGATATTGTAGTAATGGATAAAAATATCAATCTGTGGATAATGTTCGTTCTCGGAACGGCTGGCTTTCTGCTATCCTGTCTTCCTTCTCTCTTCGATTTTCGGGGCGATAAGACCATAGCAGAGTTGCAATTGGGAAAATATTATTGATAAAAGGTCGATTCCTACGTAAAAAATTGTGAAAAATCCAAATCTGAGGTCAAAACTACGAAAAAGTAACCTTAAAAGGTCAAAAATTCAATTTTTAATTACCGCTCTAATGAAAAAGTTCAAAGACTTGTGACGTCAGATTTCACGTCAAAATGCGCAGAAACGCTTGCGCACAAACAAACAAAGCGAGAGTCATGAATTATGACGTCATCGCCTACGGGAGCGTATGCCGTGACGTCAAACTTCACGATTTACCGGTATTTTTGAAATCGATGTATCACGGTATCTAGAAGTCGTAGAAGAAAAAGAAAAATTCCGTTGGTCCTCATTTTTCCTGCTCTATGACTTTGAAACATCACCTAAGTAAGCGCAACTGATCTATTGTTCTGAAAAACCAATAAATGGAAACTTCACAAATAAAATAAATAAATAAATCAAATCAGCTTATTAAATACATCAGTTCCCAATGGATCACTGAATCCGGACTATCCGAAGGTGTTGGGTTCGATTACCGGCCAGGGCGGAAATTTCTCATCCTGTCCGGAAAAGAATGGTTAGAATGTGCATGGGTATGCAAGATAAGGGAACATTGTAAGTAATGCTGCAATGAACACCAACAAAGTTATGATATGGGTAGAATATGTAACATAAATTAACTGGCTAATAAAGAAATTACCCATTTATTTATATATTATTTATAATTTTATATAATTTTTCACGCAAGAGAAATTCAAAGATGAGCCAAATGTGATCTGGATGTTTGCGTTTCCGGTAAATCTGATGGTAATTGGCTCAGTAGCTACCTAAGTATGGTTACCTACCGGAATTGGGATTTTTTAAAGAGGTTTGACAGAGGAAACTGTAACTGATAAGGTCTTATCGTCCCGAAATCGAAGAGGGAAGAAGGACAGGAGAAAGCCAGCCGTTCCGAGAACGAACATTATCCGTTCAGGATAAATCCCCCGAGCGGGAATCGAACCCGCGGCCTAGCGCTTACAAGGCAGACGAGCTACCCCCTAGCTAACTGGCTGTGATGATGCTGAGATAAAGATTACACTGTTTAATCGATTTCCGAGATTCTTCATAATCTTGAAAATTGAAGCATAATATAATGTTATGGACATTGGAGTATGGATTTTGCCAAACCATGCATGCTCGGCAGTTAATGCTAGTATAGAAAGTCACCTTCACTTTCTATGTACTTAAGGAGATACCTACCACTATTAGAAGTCATTCGAAATTTTTTGGACGAATTTCAAATTTTGTTACCTATGCTTACACTTTCTAATACACTCTTACGAACAATAAATAAATAAAACAAATAAACAATAAAAAATTAACTCTCACTGATTTTATTTGAATAATAAGTAGGTACTTAAGGAGATACCTACCACTATTAGAAGTCATTCGAAATTTTTTGGACGAATTTCAAATTTTGTTACCTATGCTTACTACCTAGCAGTGGCCTCAAAGCGCGGGGCCCCCAAAAGCGCGGGGCCCGTGGCAGTCTGCCATTCTGCCTTATGGGTAATCCGGCCCTGTGGCTAATAAAGAAATTACCCATTTATTTATGTATTTATTTATAATTTTATATAATTTTTCACGCAAGAGAAATTCAAAGATGAGCCAAATGTGATTTGGATGTTTGCGTTTCCGGTAAATCTGATGGTAATTGGCTCAGTAGCTACCCAAGTATGGTTACCTACCGGAATTGGGATTTTTTTTAAGAGGTTTGACAGAGGAAACTGTAACTGCTATGGTCTTATCGTCCCGAAATCGAAGAGAGAAGGACAGGAGAAAGCCAGCCGTTCCGAGAACGAACATTATCCGTGCAGGATAAATCCCCCGAGCGGGAATCGAACCCGCGTTCTAGTGCTTACAAGGCAGACGCACTACCCCCTAGCTAACTGGCTGTGTTGATGCTGAGATAAAGATTATAATCGATTTCTCAGATTCTTCATAATCTTGAAAATTGAAGCATAATATAATGGACATTGCACTATGGATTTTGCCAAACCATGCAGGCTCGGTAGGTAATGTTAGTATAGAAAGTCACCTTCACTTTCTAAGTCCCGAAATCGAAGAGAGAAGAAAGACAGGATAGGAGAAAGCCAGCCGTTCCGAGAACGAACATTATCCCTTCAGGATAAAATCCGCCCCGAGCGGGAATCGAACCCGCAGCCTATTGCTTATAAGGCAGAAACCGAGCTAACTACATAGATTTCTTATGAGTGCCTGAAAACTCTATGACTATGCAATGTGCTAAGCATTAAACATAATTCATACCTGTTACAATCTTTTTTTTAAGAGATTTGACAGAGGGAACTGTAACTGCTATGGTCTTATCGTCCCGAAATCGAAGAGAGAAGAAAGACAGGATAGGAGAAAGCCAGCCGTTCCGAGAACGAACATTATCCCATCAGGATAAAATCCGCCCCGGGCGGGAATCGAACCCGCGGCCTAGCGCTTACAAGGCACGGGGACGCCATCGCCCCTGCATTACTGCGTACTTTTTTACCTAATATCCAGATTGTCTTTCTAAGTAGGAAGGACATTATTATACCACTGTACCTTGGTACTTTCAAAACTGGTTCAGATCAAACAACTAAAAATGAATAAAGAATATCTATAGACAAAAATGAAATGTGAATATAGCGCTCAATCAAAAAAAAAAAACAAAACAAAACAAAACTAAGAGATTATTTATTCACTGATTAAGATAATAATCTATCTACCTATTTATAAAGGGGTAGTTTTGTCTTGGGTATTGTTCCATTATGAGATTTACCAAGAGGGTTGAATCCAAGATTGCGAAATTCTATTCACATAATTATGTACATAATATGTATTATATGTATTATGTACAATATGTACATGTTATGTATAATATGTATGACAACTACCAGTTACACGCCATGATCGACGTTGCTTAACTTCAGTGTCCGATGGAAAAATAACTCCATGCTTTAGGACCTATAATAGGTAGTTACCTATAATTTTTGTTTCAAGAGGTTTGATAGAGGGAGCTGTAACTGTTAAAAGAGCTTTTCGTCCCGAAATCGAAGAGAGAATGAAGATAGGATAGAAAAAAGCCAACCGTTCCATGAAAAAGCATTATCCGTTCAGGATAAAATCCGCCCCGGGTGGGAATCGAACCCGCGACCTATTGCTTACAAGGCAGAAACCAAGCTAACGACATAGATAGATTTCTTATGAGTGCCTGAAAACTCTATGACTATGCAATGTGCTAAGCATTAAACATAGTTCATACCTTACAACCTTTAGTTTAGTAGGTATCCTTTATCTTTTCATTCAAATCAAACAAATCAAAATCAACGACCAACCTCGGTGGTATTGTGGTTAACACGGAGACGCCACCGCCCCTGCATTACTGCGTACTTTTTTACCTGATATCCAGATTGTCTTTCTAAGTAGGAAGGACATTAATATACCACTGTTCCTTGGTACTTTCAAAACTGATTCAGATCAACCTTAATGAGGAGAAGTCAAAGATGTTTGAACACAAAGGTTCACTTCAACATTTTCTATGGATTAAAAGGTACTCTTTGAACTCTGAAAGTCTGAAGTTGTGTTCCTGTACAAACCTCTTTGCCTGGTTCAAATTGAGTTTTGAACCAAATGCGTGTTATTTTTGCATAAGAAATTCCCCTCTCCTAAGACCTCTCCTATGTTTTATATAGAGCCAAAGGGTTCAGAGTTGAATGTGAACCACGCATACCTTGTACATACGATTTTGATGTTGAGACGAAGTGTGCCTTATGAGAATGAGAATCGGCCACACCAAGATTACACATTCACACCTGTTCAAAAGAGAAGAAAGACCGATTTGCGACTCCTGCCACGAACCTTTAACAGTGGAACATATAATATTGCATTGTAACAAGCTAAGATTTAGACCCTATTAAATTTCGTTCTTTTGATTTTTTCCTTGGGGGTTCAATGAACCATTGAACCTACAGAGAAACCGCTACTG